>NC_048576.1:86436015-86633515 GCF_013265735.2 Oncorhynchus mykiss | reverse complement strand
AATGATCATGCTTTTTAATCAGCTTCTTGATATGCCACACCTTTCAGGTGGATGCATTATCTTGGTAAAGGAGAAATTCTCACTAACAGGGATGTAAACAAATTTGTGCACAAAATTTGAGAGAAATAAGCTTTTTTGTGCGAATGGAAAATGTTAGATTTTTGTTCAGTGTGTTTTATACAGAGGATATATAGAAAGGAAAAGAAAAGTACACTCCTCTCACATCATTCATGTCTCATAATAATCCTCCATACTGTATAGTGGTGTGTCCTATATAGAACTGTCTCATAATAATCCTCCATACTGTATAGTGGTGTGTCCTATATAGAACTGTCTCATAATAATCCTCCATACTGTATAGTGGTGTGTCCTATATAGAACTGTCTCATAATAATCCTCCATACTGTATAGTGGTGTGTCCTATATAGAACTGTCTCATAATAATCCTCCATACTGTATAGTGGTGTGTCCTATATAGAACTGTCTCATAATAATCCTCCTTACTCTATAGTGGTGTGTCCTATATAGAACTGTCTCATAATAATTCTCCATACTGTATAGTGGTGTGTCCTATATAGAACTGTCTCATAATAATCCTCCATACTGTATAGTGGTGTGTCCTATATAGAACTGTCTCATAATAATCCTCCTTACTCTATAGTGGTGTGTCCTATATAGAACTGTCTCATAATAATCCTCCATACTGTATAGTGGTGTGTCAGTATACAGTAGTTCCACTGAGTGGGACACATCTACATGTCTGAATAACTACTTTTCTGTACTGGGAGAGGGTGTGTGGGTGTGTGGGTGGGGTCATGAGGGGGTTGAGGGGTGAGGCAGTGCCCAGGGTTAGTGTCTGTTCTCTCTCTCTGTGATGTGGAGTCTGCTGACAAAATCTACATTCCTCTCACATTCCCCTGTGGTTGGCCCTGGTGTCCTGGATACAGAGCTCGGCAACCTGCCACCCATTCAGCTCAGGGCTGACTGTAGGCTACGCCATCGTGTGTGTGTGTGTGTGTGTGTGTATACATGGTCAGGGCTCAGTGGGATGGGCTGTCAAAATCCCACTGAGCTATATATACAGTTGAAGTGTACCTATGATAAAAAATTACAGACCTCTACATGCTTTGAAGTTGGAAAACCTGCAAAATCGGCAGTGTATCAAATACTTGTTCTCCCCACTGTATGTGTGTGTATATATATATATATATATACACACACACACACACACACACACACACACACACACACACACACACACACACACACACACACACACACACACACACACACACACACACACACACACACACAGTTGAAGTCGGAAGTTTACATACACCTTAGCCAAATACATTTAAACTCAGTTTTTCACAATTCCTGACATTTAATCCAAGTAAAAAATTCCCTGTCTTAGGTAATTTAGGATCACCACTTTATTTTAAGAATGTGAAATGTCAGAATAATTGTAGAGGTATTTATTTCAGCTTTTACTTCTTTCATCACATTCCCAGAGAATCAGACGTTTACATACACTCAATTCATATTTGGTAGCATTGCCTTTAAATTGTTTAACTTGGGTCAAACGTTTTGGGTAGCCTCCCACAAGCTTCCCACAATAAGTTGGGTGAATTTTGGCCCATTCCTTCTGACAGAGCTGGTGTAACTGAGTCAGGTTTGTAGGCCAGATTTTCTATGTGATTAAGGTCAGGGCTTTGTGATGGCCACTCCAATACTTTGACTTTGTTGTCCTTAAGCCATTTTGCCACAACTTTGGAAGTATGCTTGGGGTCATTGTCCATTTGGAAGACCCATTTGCGACCAAGCTTTAACTGATGTCTTGAGATGTTGCTTCAATATATCCATGTAATTTTCCTGCCTCATGATGCCATCTATTTTGTGAAGTGCACCAGTCCCTCCTGCAACAAAGCACCCCCACAACATGATGCTGCCAACCCCACAACATGATGCTGCCACCCCCGTGCTTCCTCCCCCTTTTTCCTCCAAACATAACGATGGTCATTATGGCCAAACAGTTCTATTTTTGTTTGATCAGACCAGAGGACATTTCTCCAAAAAGTACGATCTTTGTCCCCATGTGCAATTGCAAACCGTAGTCTGGCTTTTTTATGGCGGTTTTGGAGCAGTGGCTTCTTCCTTGCTGAGCGGCCTTTCAGGTTATGTCGATATTGGACTCGTTTTACTGTTGGTATTGATACTTTTGTACCTGTTTCCTCCAGCGTCTTCACAAGGTGCTTTGCTGTTCTTGGACTGATTTGCACTTTTCGTACCAAAGTATGTTCATCTCTAGGAGACAGAACGCCTCTCCTTCCTGAACGGTATGACGGCTGCGTGGTCCCATGGTGTTTATACTTGCGTACTATTATTTGTACAGATAAACATGGTACCTTCAGGCGCTTGGAAATTGCTCCCAAGGATGAACCAGACTTGCAGAGATCTACAATTTATTTTCTGAGGTCTTGGCTGATTTCTTTTGATTTTCTCATGATGTCAAGCAAAGAGGCACTGAGTTTGATGGTAGGCCTTGAAATACATCCACAGGTACACCTCCAATTGACTCAAATTATGTTAATTAGCCTATCAGACGATTCTAAAGCCATGACATTTTCTGGAATTTTCCAAGCTGTTTAAAGGCACAGTCAACTTAGTGTATGTAAATTTGTGGAGTGGTTGAAAAACGAGTTTTAATGACTTGTTTTAACTTCTGACTCCAGCTCTGTGTGTGTGTGTATATTCTACCGTTCAAAAGTTTGGAGTCACTTAGAAATGTCCTTGTTTTTGAAAGAAAAGCCAAAAGAAAATGTCCATTAAAATAACAAACTGATCAGAAATACAGTGTAGACATTGTTAATGTTGTAAATGACTATTGTAGCTGGAAATGACAGATTTGTAATGGAATATCTACATAGGCGTACAGAGGCCCATTATCAGCAACAATCACTCCTGTGATCCAATGGTTGTATTAGCTAATCCAAGTTTAACATTTTAAAAGGCTAATTGATCATTAGAAAACCCTTTTGCAATTATGTTAGCACAGCTGAAAACTGTTGTTCTGATTAAAGAAGCAATTAAACTGGCCTTCTTTAGACTAGTTGAGTGTCTGGAGCATCAGCATTTGTGGGTTTGATTACAGGCTCAAAATGGCCAGAAATAAAGACCTTTCTTCTGAAACTTGTGAGTCTATTCTTGTTCTGAGAAATGAAGGCTATTCCATGCGAGAAATTGCCAAGAAACTGAAGATCTCGTTCAACGCTGTGTACGACTCCCTTCACAGAACAGCGCAAACTGGCTCTAACCAGAATAGAAAGAGGAGTGGGAGGCCCCGGTGCATAACTGAGCAAGAGGACAAGTACATTAGAGTGTCTAGTTTTGGTAATAGACGCCTCACAAATCCTCAACTGGCAGCTTCATTAAATAGTACCTGCAAAACACCAGTCTCAACATCAACAGTGAAGAGGTGACTCCAGGATGCTGGCCTTCCAGGCAGAGTTGCAAAGAAAAAGCCATATCTCAGACTGGCCAATAAAAATAAAATATTAAGATAGGCAAAAGAACACAGACACTGGACAGAGGAAGATTGGAAAAGGTTGTTATGATCTGACAAATCTAAGTTTGAGGTGTTCGGATCACAAAGAACATTCATGAGACGCAGAAAAAATGAAAAGATGCTGGATGGAGTGCTTAACACCATCTGTCAAGCATGGTGGAGGCAATGAGATGGTCTGGGGGTGATAAAGTGGGAGATTTGTACAGGGTAAAAGGGATCTTGAAGAAGGTAGGCTATCACTCCATTTTGAAGGGCACAATTATTATATCAATAAAAAGTCATTATTTATAACCTTGTCAACGTCTTGACTATATTTCCTATTCATTTTGCAACTCATTTCATGTGTTTTCATGGAAAACAAGGACATTTCTAAGTGACCCCAAACTTTTGAACTGTAGTGTGTGTGTGCGTGTGCGTGTGTGTGCGTGTGTGTGTGTGTGTGTGTGTGTGTGCGTGTATGGAAGCTGATTCTGCTGGGCAGACCTCCACATTCCTTATGATAACCAGCCGTGACCCTCAGTCAAACACTACTAATCTAAAGATACAAGAATCTAAGAGTAGAAGGGCTGATCTAGGATCAGGTCCTCCCTGTCTATAACAATCTGATTCATTATCTCAAATGCAGAATGTATCCTAGATCAGCACTCCTACTCTGAGATGGTTACTAATGTTTAATACACCTGTATTGTTGTATTGATACCCTGTCCTTCCTCTCACAATCTGGCTGGTCTTTGGGTCCAGCCTTTCAGCTAGGGGTATCAACACTGTAGCATGTCTACAGCACATCCCACTGAACCCTGACCTTGGCCCCGTAGCTCACAGGATTCCCCTCTTCAGGCTCAGCCACTCATACCAACCGTTCAGGGGAATTCTAGACCCCTAAAAAATGTGATACAGTGCCTCTGGTATGGGAGTTCAACAGCATGAGCACAGGGTTGGTATTGGCCTGGTTAGTGCACATCTCTACTTTAACAATCACATCGGTCCCCGACCGGGCAATTTGGGTTTTCATAACAGATTAATAATCAAAAATGTATTGTATGGCAATGGTTTTTGATTGGAGTACAGTAAGTGGTTAATTCGTGTACTTGGTGGAAACACTGGAGAGGCTCTCTGGAAAGCTTTGATTCTTCAGGTCCGAAGCAAACACAGATGTGTTGTAAAGGGACGATGCTGTACTACTTCCCATAATGTTAGAGGTCAGAAGTCAAGACACTGAGGGCCCGGTCATTAATCAGTTGTTTGAAGCCTTATAAATCCCAAATGAAGTTTCAACATATAAACCTCCATTATTTTGTGTGTGTGTGTGTGCGTGCGTGCGTGCGTGAACACTTACTAAGAACACCAGAGGCCCTGAGCTCCAGTCTGTGTTGACTTAACCAGACAGTGAACTAAACTGTGTGTGTTACCTGTCCAGGGGTCATAAACACTACACTCTCCCTCGTTAATCCACAGTTGATCCCAGGGCCCAAAAGTGATGTTGGCGGTAGTCAGCTGCTACAGGCAATCTTTTGGGTCCATGCACAGTATGTTCTTCCCTAATTCTAGAATGTAGTCCAGCTTTTCAATCTATCTGTCCCATGTCCTCTATCTTCTGACCCACACACACACACACCTCTCCAGCTGGTTCCTCTCTAGTGCTGATAGAGCAGAGCTCTTCTCCAGACTGCAGGGTTACATGTCTACCCAACGTTGCAGATGGCGGTCACATGTCCTGCCAACAGCTGTTCCAGTCTGTTTAATACTCTATTGCAGGTATCATCAACTAGATTCAGCCGCCGGACTTTTGTTTCTTGAGCGGATGGTCATGGGGTCCGGAACATCATTATAAATCATTTGTAGACTGTAAATGGACAGCAAGAAGCCCAAAGTGATATAATATTGGACTAAAACAGAATCATTTCAAACCTTGCTTACATTTGTATACGATCACATACATCTCTCTATTATGCGTGGGAAGACTTTAGAACAGATTTCCCCCAAAAAAATCACTTGGAGCTGGACAGAAGACTGTGTTTTGTCTTGTGTCCAATAATTAAACACAGTTTACAGTTGAGGAACCCTGCTGTATTGGAAGAGATAAGAGAACAGGGGGAGGTGTGTGTGAGTCATAGACTTATAGTGCGTGTCTGACCCAAAGGTCTTTGTCGACAATGGCCAGTTTTATAGTGCAGTGATCTGAGCCAGCGTCAGCTGCAGTGATCTGAGCCAGCGTCAGCTGCAGTGATCTGAGCCAGCGTCAGCTGCAGTGATCTGAGCCAGCGTCAGCTGCACAAACCACAGACGGATGAGTTTCACACTTATGGAAGACTGGGTTTCTCCAACCAACTGCTCAATGGCGGATAAGGCTCAGCTCAGTTCAAGGCTCAGTGGGGTTTAATTGACAGCAGAGCTCTTCCCCAGACTGCAGGTCTGAGCCCCGAAAGGACATGCATTTCCTTTAGGCCAACTTTAATGGACGGGAGAGAGAGTGGGAGGGAGAGAATGGTGAAAAGGGCACTGACGTAACGTGTGTGTGCGGCGGGGAGGCCTTACTGAAGACACCTGTAACTTTTCCTCCACTGCAGCCAAAACCTTGTGAAATAGCCTCTTTCTCCCCTGAGTGTCTGTGACCGGCTGGAACAGCTCTGGTGTTGAACTCTGTTTGTCTCAGTGTGAAAAAATGAGGCCCGTCAGTCATTACACCACTGGAATGAACCTGTTAGTGGGAAGAGTGACTGAAGAATGTTCTGGAGAAAGGTGAGAGGAAGTCCACCATTGTGAGAGTAGTCTATTCCCTACAGTCACACTAGATGAGAGGGTATTGGTTTAAATTGAGGCCTGGGCTACTGTTTTACCTTCATTGTAGAGTTTCTACGTTATTGTGTTTAGCTCAGTTGGTAGAGCATGGTGCTTGCAGCTCCAGGGTTGTGGGCTTGTTTCCCACGGGACCAGTACCAATCAAAAAGTATGAAAATGTATGTACTCATTACTGTAAGTCACTCTAAATAAGATGGTCTGCTAGATGACTAAAATCTCAATTGTGGCTTTGTTTATTTGCATTACCAATGTGTTTGACATTCAGGTGTGTGTGTGTGTGTGTGTGTGTGTGTGTGTGTGTGTAGGGCAGAGCGGCCTAGGAAAGTCCACTCTGATGAACACTCTGTTCAAGTCCAAGGTGAGCCGTAAGTCAGTGCAGGCCACGTCCCAGGAGAAGATCCCCAAGACCATCCATATCAAGTCTGTCAGTCACGGTGAGAGGAGGAAAATATCACTCATACTGTTAATTTCACTCTTTCTTTTCTGCACCTCTAGCTACATCTTTCACTTTATCCATCTCACCCTCTACTCAGTCTACCCTGTGTTGTGACTACAGTCTGAGGTACATTTGGCCTCTGAGGTGCTTGTATTCAGTCTAATTGTGTCTGTCTCTGTTCAGACATTGAGGAGAAGGGGGTGAGGATGAAACTAACTGTTATCGACACACCCGGCTTCGGGGATCAGATCAACAACGAGAACTGGTACAGTAACAGTACAATCCATAGCTGAAATGTTATATTTATAATGTGCTTATATTTCTATGTGCGTAGATATATCCTATCTATCTAGAACGTCTCCTTCCTGAGCGGTATGACGGTTGCATGGTCCCATGGTGTTTATATCTGCGTACTATTGTTTGTACAGATGAACGTGGTACCTTCAGGCTTTTGGAAATTGCTCCCAAGGATGAACCAGACTTGTGGAGGTCTATATACAGTGGGGGGAAAAAGTATTTAGTCCGCCACCAATTGTGCAAGTTCTCCCACTTAAAAAGATGAGAGAGGCCTGTAATTTTCATCATAGGTACAAAATCCAGAAAATCATATTGTAGGATTTTTAATTAATTTATTTTCAAATTATGGTGGAAAATAAGTATTTGGTCACCTACAAACAAGCAAGATTTCTGGCTCTCACAGACCTGTAACTTCTTCTTTAAGAGGCTCCTCTGTCCTCCACTCGTTACCTGTATTAATGGTACCTGTTTGAACTTGTTATCAGTATAAAAGACACCACACACACAGTTGAAGTCAGAACTTTACATACACGTAAGTTGTACCAATTAAAACTAGTTTTTTTCACATTCTTAAATAAAGTGGTGATCCTAACTGACCTAAGAGAGGGAATTTTTAAGAGGATTAAATGTCAGGAATTGTTGAAAACGGAGTTTAAATGTATTTGGCTAAGGTGTATGTAAGAATTAATAGTGTATAATAATAGTGTAGACATCAAAACTATGTAGTAGCACACATGGAATCATGTAGTAACCAAAAAATAAATAAATGTAAAGCTGTCATCAAGGCAGAAGGTGGCTACTTTGAAGAATCTCAACTATAAAATATATTTTGATTTGTTTAAAAAGTTTGTGTTATTTCATAGTTTTGATATCTTTACCATTATTCTACAATGTAGAAAATAGTAAATAAAGAAAAGCCCTTGAATAAATAAGTATGTCCAAACTTTTGAGTAGTACTGTCGCTCTCTCTCGTTAATATAAATGTTTACCCCATACATCTCATCTAGGTGACTAGTGTACACAGTACTGTGTATGACCTCATCTATCCTCTTTCTCGCCCTCTTCCTGTCTTTCTCACTTGTCTCCCCCTATCCATCCCCCAAAACTCCCCCTTTCTCTTTTAATCTGCCTCTCCCCTTCCTTCCACTTCCTGTCTTCTTCCCCTCCCTCCCTCCCTCCACAGTTGGCAGCCCATCATGAAGTTCATTAATGCCCAGTATGAGCAGTACCTTCAGGAGGAGATCAACATCAACAGGAAGAAGAGGATTCCAGACTCAAGGGTTCACTGCTGTATTTACTTCATACCCCCTACTGGACACTGGTGAGGCCAGGAATGCGTACACACACACACTCACTCACTCACACACACACACACACACACTCACTCACACTCGCACACCTTGTGAAGGGTATGAATGTGTGGAATGTTCCAGGTGAATGTTTAGATATGGCTGGGAGAGTGTCAAGCTGATTATTAGCTAAACTTCATTCTTTGGATTTTCCACTTTTTATCGTCCTATACAGTTGTCATGCCTTTTGAGTGATCAAAAATGGCATGTAATCAATCCCAATAATTGCCATACACACACATGCACAGTGTCAGTGCAACAGTGCTGCTGCCCCCTGCTGTCCCTGAACAGTAGAGAATATGCAACTGGGAGATTTAAAAAGGAGAGAGAGAGAGTGAGAGAAGGAGTGAAGTGATTTATGTTAGATAAACAGTGAGTCATAGGGAGAGTCCTACTCAAATAGCCCTGAATCATCAGAACAGAAAACAGAGGAGGAGGACACAGTGAGTTTGGCATGACTTTCTGATACACATTAGTTATAACAACAATCTAATGCCCCGTGCTCTGCCATTCAAATATCAGATATGATGTCCAACGTCATACTGTGCCCTTCTGTGTAACATATACAGCCTATGTATGGGCCAGATTCCCGGACAGAATGGGGATTCTCTGAGTATGTTTTTTAGTCTCGGAGTGTCTGTCTGAACGTACAGCTCATGTTCTACTACCTCACCACCGCTCTGGGTTGACCTGTAGTGGATCCTCCTCTGCTCCTGCAGCTCAGAGGGACACACAGATGTGGAAACACTTACTCTTCCAGACCCCCATCCATTTCCTGTTTCACAGGCAGCGAGTTGCAACACGTCCCATAACACCCGTTTTCCATGACTGGAAAAAATTTATTTCTCGCTCTCTGTCGCCAGGACTTGAAACAAACGCCTGTGTTTGCCTCCCTGCTCCAAGTTTCTGTCTGGTGTTTCTGCTGCTCACACATCTGGGCCTGATTTGAGATTCATATAGAGCTACCCCCCCCCCAAAAAAAAATAATGTTGCTACGGTATACAACTTATTACCCTTTAATTGAATTTCCCTCCTGTGTTATGTCTGCTCCTCCTCTGCATCTACCCCATGATGGTTCTACGATTTGTTGCAATGGTCTGGGGTCCAGTGCTGTGGTGGACTGCTGGCTTTGCCCTCATTTCTGTGGTTGTGATGTACAAGAGCGAGAGCTTTAACATATTGTGCCCCCCCCTCCGATATAGCCTGAGCAGCGTTTCATGTTCTTCCAGCATTGCGGATGTCTGTCACATGTCCAACAACTGTTCTAATCTAATGTTTAATACTATAATGGGAGCGATATGAGAACAGAGGTTGTGTGTCGTGTGTGTGTTGTGTGTGTGTATGCACATGCTCATCTGTCTGACCCAAAGGTCTTTAACAACAATGGGCAGTTGTTTATAGTGCAGTGATCTGAGCCAGCGTCAGCTGCACAAACCACAGACGGATGAGTTTCACACTTATGGAAGACTGGGTTTCTCCAACCAACTGCTCAATGGCGGATAAGGCTCAGCTCAGTTCAAGGCTCAGTGTGGTTCAATTGACAGTGACAGACACGCACTGACTGATGTGGGTCTCAGATATACAGTAGGTTTAGCTTGTACATAGAGTATGTATGTGAATCTACAGTACTGTATGTCTGCTTGTCGCCCTCAGACAGCTGCGCTATGGGTATATTTATTGGAGGATACCGCCCTCTGGTGGTTCTAGGATGTATCACACTGTCGACCCAAATAAACACTAAAACGTTGAACAAGAACTATAAAACAGACCTGGGTTCTAATACTATTTGAGATCATTCATAATACATTTGCCAGGCTTGATTGAGCTAGCCTGTTGCAACGGAACCAATAAAGTCTCAAAAGTGAAAACCCTGGCGCTTCAGCAAATACTCAAAGTATTTGAGACATTTTGAACCCAGGTCTGCTATAGCTACAGGTGAAATGAAGCCCCTCTCTCAATCCCCCCCCCCCCCCCCCCACCTTCTCTCACTTCCAGTCTGCGACCTCTGGATGTGGAGTTTATGAGGCGTCTCAGTAAGGTGGTCAACATTGTTCCTGTCATTGCCAAGGCAGACACACTCACCCTGGAGGAGAGGGACTTCTTTAAACAGAAGGTGAGCTCTCTCTCTCTTCTTCCATCTTTATCTGTCTCCAATTCCTCTTTTTTTGTTGCATGCTGTCTCTCTCTCTCTCTCGCATATTTTGTGTTCTCTGCAGCAACAGGAAATGTTTCTTAAGTTGTTTGGCCACTGCCGCCCGTTCGGTCACTGTCCAATGAGAGAACACTGAGGATGTTTTGTGTGTATAGAGTACTTGTGAGGTCAGGACCTATAAAGCCAGGCTCTGGATTGGAGAGGAGTTCTGTGGGAGTCATCCTCTCTCTCTCTCATTTTCTGTCTCCTTCCTTTTCTGTCTCTCCCTCCTTTTCTGTCTTTCTCTCCTTTTCTGTCTGTCCCTCCTTTTCTGTCTTTCTCTCCTTTTCTGTCTCTCGCCCAATTTTGAATTGGCTAGAGGTAAGTTCTGTCCAACTTCTCCCGTCTCCTTCCCTCCCCTCCTTCCCCCTCTCCCCTTACTGCTGATGTGGTCACAGTGGACTCCATTACATCACTTCCTCCTATGTGGTGTGGATCTGAAACGTAAAAAAATAATTTGATCACAGACCCCAAGAGGGAAAGTAGTAGTAGATGCAGCAGTAGTAGTAGTAGTAGTAGTAGTAGATGCAGCAGTAGTAGTAGTAGTAGTAGTAGTAGTAGTAGTAGTAGTAGTAGTAGTAGTAGTAGTAGTAGTAGTAGTAGTAGTAGTAGTAGTAGTAGTAGTAGTAGTAGTAGTAGATGCAGCTGTAGTAGTAGTAGTAGTAGATGCAGTAGTAGTAGATGCAGTAGTAGTATTAGAAGTAGGGGAATGGCAGGTTGTTGTAGTAGTATTAGTAGTAGATGCAGCAGTAGTATTAGAAGTAGGGGAATAGCAGGTTGTTGTAGTATTAGTAGTAGATGCAGCAGTAGTATTAGAAGTAGGAGAATGGCAGGTTGTTGTAGTAGATGCAGCAGTAGTATTAGATGTAGGAGAATGGCAGGTTGTAGTATTAGTAGTAGATGTAGTATTAGAAGTAGGGGAATGGCAGGTTGTTGTAGTAGTATTAGTAGTAGATGCAGCAGTAGTATTAGAAGTAGGGGAATGGCAGGTTGTTGTAGTAGATGCAGCAGTAGTATTAGAAGTAGGGGAATGGCAGGTTGTAGTAGTAGATGCAGCAGTAGTATTAGAAGTAGGGGAATGGCAGGTTGTAGTAGTAGTATTAGTAGTAGATGCAGCAGTAGTATTAGAAGTAGGGGAATGGCAGGTTGTAGTAGTAGATGCAGCAGTAGTATTAGAAGTAGGGGAATGGCAGGTTGTAGTAGTAGTATTAGTAGTAGATGCAGCAGTAGTATTAGAAGTAGGGGAATGGCAGGTTGTTGTAGTAGTATTAGTAGTTGATGCAGCAGTAGTATTAGAAGTAGGGGAATGGCAGGTTGTTGTAGCAGTATTAGTAGTAGATGCAGCAGTAGTATTAGAAGTAGGGGAATGGCAGGTTGTTGTAGTAGATGCAGCAGTAGTATTAGAAGTAGGGGAATGGCAGGTTGTTGTAGTAGTATTAGTAGTAGATGCAGTAGTGGTATTAGAAGTAGGGGAATGGCAGGTTGTTGTAGTAGATGCAGCAGTAGTATTAGAAGTAGGGGAATGGCAGGTTGTTGTAGTAGTATTAGTAGTAGATGCAGCAGTAGTATTAGAAGTAGGAGAATGGCAGGTTGTAGTATTAGTAGTAGATGCAGTAGTAGTATTAGAAGTAGGGGAATGGCAGGTTGTTGTAGTAGATGCAGCAGTAGTATTAGAAGTAGGGGAATGGCAGGTTGTTGTAGTAGTATTAGTAGTAGATGCAGCAGTAGTATTAGAAGTAGGAGAATGGCAGGTTGTAGCATTAGTAGTAGATGCAGTAGTAGTATTAGAAGTAGGGGAATGGCAGGTTGTTGTAGTAGTATTAGTAGTAGATGCAGCAGTAGTATTAGAAGTAGGGGAATGGAAGGTTGTTGTAGTAGTATTAGTAGTAGATGCAGCAGTAGTATTAGAAGTAGGGGAATGGCAGGTTGTTGTAGTAGTATTAGTAGTAGATGCAGCAGTAGTATTAGAAGTAGGGGAATTGCAGGTTGTAGTAGTAGATGCAGCAGTAGTATTAGAAGTAGGGGAATGGCAGGTTGTAGTAGTAGATGCAGCAGTAGTATTAGAAGTAGGGGAATGGCAGGTTGTTGTAGTAGTAGTAGATGCAGCAGTAGTATTAGAAGTAGGGGAATGGAAGGTTGTAGTAGTAGATGCAGCAGTAGTATTAGAAGTAGGAGAATGGCAGGTTGTTGTAGTAGTATTAGTAGTAGATGCAGTAGTAGTATTAGAAGTAGGAGAATGGCAGGTTGTAGTAGTAGATGCAGCAGTAGTATTAGAAGTAGGGGAATGGCAGGTTGTTGTAGTATTAGTAGTAGATGCAGAAGTAGTATTAGAAGTAGGGGAATGGCAGGTTGTAGTAGTAGTATTAGTAGTAGATGCAGCAGTAGTATTAGAAGTAGGGGAATGGAAGGTTGTTGTATTAGTAGTAGATGCAGCAGTAGTATTAGAAGTAGGGGAATGGCAGGTTGTTGTAGTAGTATTAGTAGTAGATGCAGTAGTAGTATTAGAAGTAGGGGAATGGAAGGTTGTTGTAGTAGTATTAGTAGTAGATGCAGCAGTAGTATTAGAAGTAGGGGAATGGCAGGTTGTTGTAGTAGTATTAGTAGTAGATGCAGCAGTAGTATTAGAAGTAGGGGAATGGCAGGTTGTAGTAGTAGATGCAGCAGTAGTATTAGAAGTAGGGGAATGGCAGGTTGTAGTAGTAGATGCAGCAGTAGTATTAGAAGTAGGGGAATTGCAGGTTGTTGTAGTAGTATTAGTAGTAGATGCAGCAGTAGTATTAGAAGTAGGGGAATGGAAGGTTGTTGTAGTAGTATTAGTAGTAGATGCAGCAGTAGTATTAGAAGTAGGGGAATGGCAGGTTGTAGTAGTAGATGCAGCAGTAGTATTAGAAGTAGGAGAATGGCAGGTTGTAGTAGTAGTATTAGTAGTAGATGCAGTAGTAGTATTAGAAGTAGGGGAATGGCAGGTTGTTGTAGTATTAGTAGTAGATGCAGCAGTAGTATTAGAAGTAGGGGAATGGAAGGTTGTTTTAGTAGTAGATGCAGCAGTAGTATTAGAAGTAGGGGAATGGCAGGTTGTTGTAGTAGTATTAGTAGTAGATGCAGCAGTAGTATTAGAAGTAGGGGAATGGCAGGTTGTAGTAGTAGTATTAGTAGTAGATGCAGCAGTAGTATTAGAAGTAGGGGAATGGCAGGTTGTAGTAGTAGTATTAGTAGTTGATGCAGCAGTAGTATTAGAAGTAGGGGAATGGCAGGTTGTTGTAGTAGTATTAGTAGTAGATGTAGTATTAGAAGTAGGGGAATGGAAGGTTGTAGTAGTAGTATTAGTAGTAGATGTAGTATTAGAAGTAGGAGAATGGCAGGTTGTAGTATTAGTAGTAGATGCAGTATTAGAAGTAGGGGAATGGAAGGTTGTAGTAGTAGTATTAGTAGTAGATGTAGTATTAGAAGTAGGAGAATGGCAGGTTGTAGTATTAGTAGTAGATGCAGTAGTAGTATTAGAAGTAGGGGAATGGCAGGTTGTAGTAGTAGATGCAGCAGTAGTATTAGAAGTAGGGGAATGGCAGGTTGTAGTAGTATTAGTAGTAGATGCAGCAGTAGTATTAGAAGTAGGGGAATGGCAGGTTGTTGTAGCAGTATTAGAAGTAGGGGAATGGCAGGTTGTAGTAGTAGATGCAGAAGTAGTATTAGAAGTAGGGGAATGGCAGGTTGTTGTAGTAGTATTAGTAGTTGATGCAGCAGTAGTATTAGAAGTAGGGGAATGGCAGGTTGTTGTAGCAGTATTAGTAGTAGATGCAGCAGTAGTATTAGAAGTAGGGGAATGGCAGGTTGTTGTAGTAGTATTAGTAGTAGATGCAGTAGTAGTATTAGAAGTAGGGGAATGGCAGGTTGTTGTAGTAGTATTAGTAGTAGATGCAGCAGTAGTATTAGAAGTAGGGGAATGGCAGGTTGTTGTAGTAGTATTAGTAGTAGATGCAGCAGTAGTATTAGAAGTAGGGGAATGGCAGGTTGTTGTAGTAGAAAAAGTAGTAAAAAGGCAGGCATTTATTTCAAGGTAATTATAGCAGCCATGCTCACAGATCCCCACCAGTGTCCCTCTCATTAGGGAAGCTCTGTACGAACGGATAGAAAAAGTTTAACGTGTGTGAGGGGGTGGTGTGTTTGTGTGTGTGTGCTTGTCTGTTTGTAAACGTGTACACGGGCAGTGATGGGCCATTGGTTTCAACAGAACATTTTGGGGGAGATTAGTGAAGGGATTTACGTTAACACCACCTAAATCTGTGGGTAACGCAGTGTGCAGATGGTCTCGATTTCTCACAAGATACTGTGATGTATCCAAAGGATTTGTCAGACATGCCTGGCTAATTGCGGTTGTTAGGCCTTTGCTTGTGTGTTCCCATAACCTTTTTAATTCATGTATTCAAGTCTCTGCAAGAGTGTATAATGCATTTGTCGTGTTTCTCAACCTTTTTTCTTTACAGCAGGGACCAGCAGGCTAGGTGTTTTATTGTAAGGCCGCTGACGACAAAACTATCACTGTAGAAGTGACTAAATGAGAGTCAGTTAACCAGCTCATGGACCAGCCAGCAACATCCCATGGACTGGGGCTTTTCCACGGTGGAGGATGAGAAACACACTTCAGTGAATTCTTCAGTCTCCACCCTAGTCACAGAGCTACCCTAACCTCTCCCCTC
The DNA here is from genome assembly GCF_013265735.2 of Oncorhynchus mykiss. Taxonomy (NCBI): domain Eukaryota; kingdom Metazoa; phylum Chordata; class Actinopteri; order Salmoniformes; family Salmonidae; genus Oncorhynchus; species Oncorhynchus mykiss. The sequence goes on along the minus strand of NC_048576.1, from coordinate 86,618,184 downwards.
TTCATGGAGGTCACTCCCCTAACCCTGCTCCTTCAGCTCCAGAAGGAAGCCATCTGTATGGGGAGGCTGTGTTACCAGGCCAGTCTCACACTCACCTCTCACCCAGAACTGTTTTTGTGTCCCCAGATCAGGGAAGAGCTACGGGCCAATGGGATCGACGTGTACCCCCAGAAGGAGTTTGACGAGGACGCAGAGGACCGGATGATTAATGACAAGATCAGGGTGATTTGAGTTGACACATCTGTCCACAGCTTTACCCACTTGCCCCTACCCATAAGCCCTCACATTACCGCTTATAGCTCCACTCACCTGTGCTACATCCCTGTTCATCCATGTTGATAACCTGGTTAAATTACACTTAGGTCCCTGTTGATCCATGTTGATAACCTGGTTAAATACACTTAGGTCCCTGTTGATCCATGTTGATAACCTGGTTAAATACACTTAGGTCCCTGTTGATCCATGTTGATAACCTGGTTAAATACACTTAGGTCCCTGTTGATCCATGTTGATAACCTGGTTTAATTACAGTTAGGTCCCTGTTGATCCATGTTGATAACCTGGTTAAATTACACTTAGGTTCCTGTTGATCCATGTTGATAACCTGGTTAAATACACTTAGGTCCCTGTTGATCCATGTTGATAACCTGGTTAAATACACTTAGGTCCCTGTTGATCCATGTTGATAACCTGGTTAAATTACACTTAGGTCCCTGTTGATCCATGTTGATAACCTGGTTAATTACACTTAGGTCCCTGTTGATCCATGTTGATAACCTGGTTAAATTACACTTAGGTCCCTGTTGATCCATGTTGATAACCTGGTTAAATTACACTTAGGTCCCTGTTGATCCATGTTGATAACCTGGTTAAATTACACTTAGGTCCCTGTTGATCCATGTTGATAACCTGGTTAAATTACACTTAGGTCCCTGTTGATCCATGTTGATAACCTGGTTAAATTACACTTAGGTCCCTGTTGATCCATGTTGATAACCTGGTTAAATACACTTAGGTCCCTGTTGATAACCTGGTTAAATTACACTTAGGTCCCTGTTGATCCATGTTGATAACCTGGTTAAATTACACGTAGGTCCCTGTTGATCCATGTTGATAACCTGGTTAAATTACACTTAGGTCCCTGTTGATCCATGTTGATAACCTGGTTAAATTACACTTAGGTCCCTGTTGATCCATGTTGATAACCTGGTTAAATACACTTAGGTCCCTGTTGATCCATGTTGATAACCTGGTTAAATACACTTAGGTCCCTGTTGATCCATGTTGATAACCTGGTTAAATTACACTTAGGTCCCTGTTGATCCATGTTGATAACCTGGTTAAATTACACTTAGGTCCCTGTTGATCCATGTTGATAACCTGGTTAAATACACTTAGGTCCCTGTTGATCCATGTTGATAACCTGGTTAAATTACACTTAGGTCCCTGTTGATCCATGTTGATAACCTGGTTAAATTACACTTAGGTCCCTGTTGATCCATGTTGATAACCTGGTTAAATTACACTTAGGTCCCTGTTGATCCATGTTGATAACCTGGTTAAATTACACTTAGGTCCCTGTTGATCCATGTTGATAACCTGGTTAAATTACACTTAGGTCCCTGTTGATCCATGTTGATAACCTGGTTAAATTACACTTAGGTCCCTGTTGATCCATGTTGATAACCTGGTTAAATGACACTTAGGTCCCTGTTGATCCATGTTGATAACCTGGTTAAATTACACTTAGGTTCCTGTTGATCCATGTTGATAACCTGGTTAAATTACACTTAGGTCCCTGTTGATCCATGTTGATAACCTGGTTAAATACACTTAGGTCCCTGTTGATCCATGTTGATAACCTGGTTAAATTACACTTAGGTCCCTGTTGATCCATGTTGATAACCTGGTTAAATTACACTTAGGTCCCTGTTGATCCATGTTGATAACCTGGTTTAATTACACTTAGGTCCCTGTTGATCCATGTTGATAACCTGGTTAAATTACACTTAGGTCCCTGTTGATCCATGTTGATAACCTGGTTAAATTACACTTAGGTCCCTGTTGATCCATGTTGATAACCTGGTTAAATGACACTTAGGTCCCTGTTGATCCATGTTGATAACCTGGTTAAATTACACTTAGGTTCCTGTTGATCCATGTTGATAACCTGGTTAAATTACACTTAGGTCCCTGTTGATCCATGTTGATAACCTGGTTAAATACACTTAGGTCCCTGTTGATCCATGTTGATAACCTGGTTAAATTACACTTAGGTCCCTGTTGATCCATGTTGATAACCTGGTTAAATTACACTTAGGTCCCTGTTGATCCATGTTGATAACCTGGTTTAATTACACTTAGGTCCCTGTTGATCCATGTTGATAACCTGGTTAAATTACACTTAGGTCCCTGTTGATCCATGTTGATAACCTGGTTAAATTACACTTAGGTCCCTGTTGATCCATGTTGATAACCTGGTTTAATTACACTTAGGTCCCTGTTGATCCATGTTGATAACCTGGTTTAATTACACTTAGGTCCCTGTTGATCCATGTTGATAACCTGGTTAAATACACTTAGGTCCCTGTTGATCCATGTTGATAACCTGGTTAAATTACACTTAGGTCCCTGTTGATCCATGTTGATAACCTGGTTAAATTACACTTAGGTCCCTGTTGATCCATGTTGATAACCTGGTTAAATTACACTTAGGTCCCTGTTGATCCATGTTGATAACCTGGTTAAATTACACTTAGGTCCCTGTTGATCCATGTTGATAACCTGGTTAAATACACTTAGGTCCCTGTTGATCCATGTTGATAACCTGGTTAAATTACACTTAGGTCCCTGTTGATCCATGTTGATAACCTGGTTAAATACACTTAGGTCCCTCTGCTGCAATATATATCAAATATCTGTTTATTTGACTCTTCATGGTATGTCTCTTTGTTCCTCCTGTCTGTCCCTGTTCTTTCTGTCCTGTAGGAGATGATCCCGTTTGCTGTGGTGGGCAGCGACCAGGAGTACCAGGTCAACGGCAGGAGGCTTCTGGGAAGGAAGACAAAGTGGGGAACCATAGAAGGTAGATGGCCTCCTGCTTCTCTTCTCATTTTTGCTTTAGCACTTTTTGTCTTTTATCTTTGAGCAGTGGTCTCTCTCCTTAACAGTATGAAGGCTAACGTTATGAAGAACTCTTTTAGTTTTCCTTTCTTGATTAATGTACACCGGCCAGTTAAGACTAAACAAGACAGAGGAGATGAGCGGAAGGAGTTGAGGGGGGAGGGGCAGTGTGGCACCTCTCCGTTTTGGACTGTACTTTTTGTGGCATGATTTTTTATTTATTTTTTGCAATGTAAAAATGTGAATAAAACCGATCAAAGTTAATTTGAGTTCCCTCTTCGTTAATTCTGCTGCCTACTACACCATTACAATTTATTTATTTGAATTATTATGTTTTCTTCTCGGGCCTCTATAACTATATCTATTGTTCTTATTTTTGTTGTTGTGTGATTTGGATTAATCCCCTCTACCACACGGAACCCCACTAATCTACTGACCGAACGCAAGAGGTGGCTAACAACAGACTCCATCCTATGCTAGCTTGCTACCGGTTGGCTTGGCTAGCTGTCTAAATCGCCGTGACCCTAAACCAACCTCTCCACTCACTGGACCCTTTTGATCACTCGACTAAGCATGCCTCTCCTTAATGTCAATATGTCTTGTCCATTGCTGTTCTGGTTAGTGTTTATTGGCTTATTTCACTGTAGAGCCTCTAGTCCTGCTCACTATACCTTATCCAACCTATTAGTTCCACCACCCACATATGCAATGACATCTCCTGGTTTCAATGATGTTTCTAGAGACAATATCTCTCTCTTCATCACTCAATACCTAGGTTTACCTCCACTGTATTCACATCCTACCTTACCTTTGTCTGTACATTATACCTTGATGCTATTTTATCGCCCCCAGAAACCTCCATTTACTCTCTGTTCCAGACGTTCTAGACGACCAATTCTTATTGCTTTCAGTCGCACCCTTATTCTACTCCTCCTATGTTCCTCTGGCGATGTAGAGGTGAATCCAGGCCCTGCAGTGCCTAGCTCCACTCCTATTCCCCAGGCGCTCTCTTTTGACGACTTCTGTAACCGTAATAGCCTTGGTTTCATGCATGTTAACATTAGAAGCCTCCTCCCTAAGTTTGTTCTTTTCACTGCTTTAGCACACTCTGCCAACCCGGATGTTCTAGCTGTGTCTGAATCCTGGCTTAGGAAGACCACCAAAAATTCTGACATTTTAATTCCAAACTACAACATTTTCAGACAAGATAGAACTGCCAAAGGGGGCGGTGTTGCAATTTACTGCAAAGATAGCCTGCAGAGTTCTGTCCTACTATCCAGGTCTGTACCCAAACAATTTGAACTTCTACTTTTAAAAATCCACCTTTCTAAAAACAAGTCTCTCACCGTTGCCGCCTGCTATAGACCACCCTCTGCCCCCAGCTGTGCTCTGGACACCATATGTGAACTGATTGCCCCCCATCTATCTTCAGAGCTCGTGCTGCTAGGCGACCTAAACTGGAACATGCTTAACACCCCAGCCATCCTACAATCGAAACTTGATGCCCTCAATCTCACACAAATTATCAATGAACCTACCAGGTACCTCCCCAAAGCCTTAAACACGGGCACCCTCATAGATATCATCCTAACCAACTTCCCCTCTAAATACACCTCTGCTGTCTTCAACCAAGATCTCAGCGATCACTGCCTCATTGCCTGCATCCGTAATGGGTCAGCGGTCAAACGACCTCCTCTCATCACTGTAAAACGCTCCCTGAAACACTTCAGCGAGCAGGCCTTTCTAATCGACCTGGCCGGGGTATCCTGGAAGGATATTGACCTCATCCCGTCAGTAGAGGATGCCTGGATATTTTTTAAAAATGCCTTCCTAACCATCTTAAATAAACATGCCCCATTCAAGAAATTTAGAACCAGGAACAGATATAGCCCTTGGTTCTCCCCAGACCTGACTGCCCTTAATCAACACAAAAACGTCCTATGGCGTTCTGCATTAGCATCGAACAGCCCCCGTGATATGCAGCTGTTCAGGGAAGCTAGAAACCATTATACACAGGCAGTTAGAAAAGCCAAGGCTAGCTTTTTCAAGCAGAAATTTGCTTCTTGCAACACTAACTCAAAAAAGTTCTGGGACACTGTAAAGTCCATGGAGAATAAGAACACCTCCTCCCAGCTGCCCACTGCACTGAAGATAGGAAACACTGTCACCACTGATAAATCCACCATAATTGAAAATTTCAATAAGCATTTTTCTACTGCTGGCCATGCTTTCCACCTGGCTACTCCTACCCCTGTCAACAGCACTGCACCCCCAACAGCAACTCGCCCAAGCCTTCCCCATTTCTCCTTCTCCCAAATCCATTCAGCTGATGTTCTGAAAGAGCTGCAAAATCTGGACCCCTACAAATCAGCCGGGCTAGACAATCTGGACCCTTTCTTTCTAAAATTATCTGCCGAAATTGTTGCCACCCCTATTACTAGCCTGTTCAACCTCTCTTTCGTGTCGTCTGAGATTCCCAAAGATTGGAAAGCAGCTGCGGTCATCCCCCTCTTCAAAGGGGGGGACACTCTTGACCCAAACTGCTACAGACCTATATCTATCCTACCATGCCTTTCTAAGGTCTTCGAAAGCCAAGTCAACAAACAGATTACCGACCATTTTGAATCTCACCATACCTTCTCTGCTATGCAATCTGGTTTCAGAGCTGGTCATGGGTGCACCTCAGCCACGCTCAAGGTCCTAAACGATATCTTAACCGCCATCGATAAGAAACATTACTGTGCAGCCGTATTCATTGATCTGGCCAAGGCTTTCGACTCTGTCAATCACCACATCCTCATCGGCAGACTCAACAGCCTTGGTTTCTCAAATGATTGCCTCGCCTGGTTCACCAACTACTTCTCTGATAGAGTTCAGTGTGTCAAATCTGAGGGTCTGTTGTCCGGACCTCTGGCAGTCTCTATGGGGGTGCCACAGGGTTCAATTCTTGGACCGACTCTCTTCTCTGTATACATCAATGAGGTCGCTCTTGCTGCTGGTGAGTCTCTGATCCACCTCTACGCAGACGACACCATTCTGTATACTTCCGGCCCTTCTTTGGACACTGTGTTAACAACCCTCCAGGCAAGCTTCAATGCCATACAACTCTCCTTCCGTGGCCTCCAACTGCTCTTAAATACAAGTAAAACTAAATGCATGCTCTTCAACCGATCACTACCTGCACCTACCCGCCTGTCCAACATCACTACTCTGGACGGCTCTGACTTAGAATACGTGGACAACTACAAATACTTAGGTGTCTGGTTAGACTGTAAACTCTCCTTCCAGACCCATATCAAACATCTCCAATCCAAAGTTAAATCTAGAATTGGCTTCCTATTTCGCAACAAAGCATCCTTCACTCATGCTGCCAAACATACCCTTGTAAAACTGACCATCCTACCAATCCTCGACTTTGGCGATGTAATTTACAAAATAGCCTCCAATACCCTACTCAACAAACTGGATGCAGTCTATCACAGTGCAATCCGTTTTGTCACCAAAGCCCCATACACTACCCACCATTGCGACCTGTACGCTCTCGTTGGCTGGCCCTCGCTTCATACTCGTCGCCAAACCCACTGGCTCCATGTCATCTACAAGACCCTGCTAGGTAAAGTCCCCCCTTATCTCAGCTCGCTGGTCACCATAGCATCTCCCACCTGTAGCACACGCTCCAGCAGGTATATCTCTCTAGTCACCCCCAAAACCAATTCTTTCTTTGGCCGCCTCTCTTTCCAGTTCTCTGCTGCCAATGACTGGAACGAACTACAAAAATCTCTGAAACTGGAAACTCTTATCTCCCTCACTAGCTTTAAGCACCAACTGTCAGAGCAGCTCACAGATTACTGCACCTGTACATAGCCCACATATAATTTAGCCCTATCAACTACCTCTTTCCCAACTGTATTTAATTTATTTATTTATTTTGCTCCTTTGCACCCCATTATTTTTATTTCTACTTTGCACATTCTTCCATTGCAAAACTACCATTCCAGTGTTTTACTTGCTATATTGTATTTACCTTGCCACCAAGGCCTTTTTTTGCCTTTACCTCCCTTCTCACCTCATTTGCTCACATTGTATATAGACTTGTTTATACTTTATTATTGACTGTATGTTTGTTTTACTCCATGTGTAACTCTGTGTTGTTGTATCTGTCGAACTGCTTTGCTTTATCTTGGCCAGGTCGCAATTGTAAATGAGAACTTGTTCTCAACTTGCCTACCTGGTTAAATAAAGGTAAAATAAAATAAATAAATAAAATAAAATTAGAAGGTCTGTACTTTAGCCACAGAGGATGAAAAGCTTTTATTTTTTATTGCCTCGCTGTGGATTGTGCGTAGACCAATAACAAAGCATAACGTACAGTTGGGAAGACGCTGCCAATCTAAGTGAATAAACAGCATGCAGACAAAACAAGCCTTCTGCAAAAACACAGGTTGGAATGCAAATGGCTCCTGCTAAAAAGAGCAGACTCTAATCTGTCCAAGTAAAACAAGAGAGAGAGGCGTGGCTTTTGGCACCAGAGCATCGGTCATCACCAGTGAGTGATCTGTGCATCATTGGGTGAGTCGCTGAAACTGTAAAGAATTTTTAGGGCTATAATTTCCTCCTCGTATTGGACAATATATGTCTCCACAGACCTAGGCCTGAGCTATTGATTTTTATTGCTATCAGATTCTCAGTTAGTCACTGTCAAAGTACAGCCTGTCATTTCTATCATTTGTGCGGTGTTAAAAGATGCAGCTATGTAAATTGATATGGAATTGCGTGAAACAAGTTTCTAAAAGACCATATTTTTCCTGGACCCTTGGCTACTCAACAAGTGCATCTACTATACTGCTCTATGCCACTACGCAGATGCAATACGATGATATGCATTCAATGCTTTATAATAAAGGTTACACAAATATATATAGTGTGTTCTGATACCTCAGAGCTCCCCAGGTCAGCCCCTTCTCACTCTCACTTTTTGTTCCCACACCTCCCGATTTACAAAGGAAGCTTTGGGGAGGAGTAGAGGGGGAGGACTAGTCCTCGGATGATTTCACTCGTCCCCAACCCAGACAGACAGAGAGACACAGACTGTGTCATACAGCTGGCTGAGACTACCGCTCTACAATGTGTCTGCAGTGTGTACAGGCCTCTGGTCTCATAGTGACAGAGGGGTGGAGGGGAGGCTACAGGACAGATCTATCTGTCCCCACTGAAAGTGCCACTCATTGGATTGGTGGCGTGTTGTCTGAGGGGTTCCACTGTGCTCCACTCACACACCCCTGGTTACCTGGTTAGCATCGGTCTGAACCAGGGGTCAACAACTAGATACACCCCTAATCCTAAAACTCAGTGGGGGTGTTGTCTGGTGGCTTTTATTGGACAGATACTTCTAGAACCATAGATGTTCACTTGTCTCTCTCAGTAGTAGATGTGATTTCCAGCATCACTACCAGTACTATATGCAAACCATTTCAAAATGTCTTCACACACTTCAAATGATCTAATTTCAACCATGTATTTAATTACATCACCATCAAACTGAGACAGGTGACTACTTCTCCACTTCTATTAAAACCTCCCTAAAGGAAACCTTCATTTCCTGCAAAGGAAGCCTAGAGTGTCTGCAGTGGCAGGTTCTGATGTTGGCCTATAGACCTGTGATATTATCTAGAATTCAGACACGCATCATCCAGTGGCCGGCGGCGTCTGACTGTCTTGTCAGACAGACAGGATTTGTTCAGTCGTCAGCATTAACTAGTTTCTCTCTCTCTCCACTGTTTTCACGAGTTCTCTCTCTCTCTCTCTCTCTCTCTCTCTACTGTTTTCACTAGTTCTATGTAGTGGGGTAGTGGAGAACTGCATCAGTGTGTGTTGGTGTCTGATTTGACCTCGTGAGGTGCTTACCATGTGTCTTCTCTCTCCTTTCTGCAGTTGAGAACATTGCTCATTGTGAGTTTGCCTATTTGCGGGATCTACTGATTAGGTAAATATCTACGTGTGTGTTGTATGTGTGTGAGTATGAGTATGATAATGTGTTTCTGAACAATGTGTCTTTCAGTCTGTGTGTGTATGTTTGTCTGTAAATCAGTCTGTGTGTCATTTATCATTACAACCCCTTATATTGACCTGATGTCTAACTATCTCTCTGTTGACCTCAGCTGATGTCTAACTAGCCCCATCTCTCCTCTGTCAGGACCCACATGGAGAACATCAAGGACATCACCAGCAGCATCCACTATGAGGTGTACCGCGTCCGCCGCCTCAACGAAAACAACACCGCCGTCGCCCATGCCAACGGCCTCCCCCAACACCACATGACCTCCCATGAGATGTAGAGCCCTGCCCATCGTGTCCCATGAGCCCTCACTTCCTTCCAAAGCAGCTTCGATCCTTCCATCCCGTTATCCTTCCATCCCTCTCTCCCCTCCACTCACTCTCAATGCCAAACCCTTCTACAGAAGGGAGAAGACCCACACTGGGGGGACTGAGAGTGTAGTCTTAGCGCCCCCAAATGGCCAAATACAGACGCATAGAATGGACTGTTGATGCCAATGCATTGCCCCTCGATGATCACCCGGTCTCTCTGACTAACGTCTACATGAAGGGGGGTGGGGGGGTAAATGCTAGCTATCACTTGCATTCATTCAGGTTTAACCAGGCTAAGTAAACACTATTAATGTACTGCAACCTTAATCTGTGTGTTTTCAGTTATTCTGTCGTTCTTTAGTTCCCTCATCTGTCGGGTTGGTTAACAAAATAACGCTCTGTTTTCAGTCCCATTACATACAAGCAGTGACAGAAGTGCCCTTTGTTTGGGTAAAATATTGATTTCTCATCCGTTTTAATATAGCCCCTGTAATACATCCTTCATTCATTGTTCATTTGACCTGCTATCTGAAGGTTCTACAACATTTATTTCTGTTCCCTTTGAGAGGGAGTAGTTTAGCCTTCAGGGACTCTAATTCCCAGTAGGAGTGCTGATTTGGGATCAGTTTTACCTTTTAGGTAAAAGATTACATGGACAGAGAGACCTGAGCCTAGATCAGCACTCCTACTCTGAGGCGCTTTATACACTCGGCCCCAGAGCTGTGGTACTGGATCCATCGCGACAGCAGCAGAGGCACAGGACAGATATTCAGCTAAGTATTTAGAAGTATGACACACAGAAATAAAATCTATTCATTCTATGTCAGTTGATTCATTTGTCAGAGTTCTGTTTGATGATGTCCGAGGGGGGTCAGTTGAAGATGGTGAATGGGGAGTGTTTCATTGTGATGGAAGTTGATAATGCTGTTGGATTGGTCAGGATTGCATAATGTCAGGGTTACATAATGTCGGGGGTGGACTGGAGGTTTTGAGTCTAGTGGACATCGTCGACACATCTGTAGGGCCAGGAGTTTTTCCCCATAACTTGAACTGACCAGAAAAAACCTTGGGCCCTTGTAACAGCCTGTAACTAGGACGTTCTCAGTCATAGTTATAGACTGTAACTAGGGTCTTCTCTGAGTTGTCGTTATAGACTGTAACTACAGTCTTCTCTGAGTCGTCGTTATAGACTGTAACTAGGGTTTTTGAGTCGTTGTTGTAGGCTGTAACTAGGGTCTTTGAGTCGTTGTTATCGGCTGTAACTACAGTATTCTCTGAGTCGTCGTTATAGACTGTAACTAGGGTATTTGAGTCGTTGTTATAGGCTGTAACTAGGGTCTTTGAGTCGTTGTTATAGGCTGTAACTAGGGTCTTTGAGTCTTTGTTATAGGCTGTAACTAGGGTCTTTGAGTCTTTGTTATAGGCTGTAACTAGGGTCTTTGAGTTGTTGTTATAGGCTGTAACTAGGGTCTTTGAGTCGTTGTTATAGGCTGTAACTAGGGTCTTTGAGTCGTTGTTATAGGCTGTAACTAGGGTCTTTGAGTCTTTGTTATAGGCTGTAACTAGGGTCTTTGAGTCGTTGTTATAGGCTGTAACTAGGGTCTTCTCTGAATCGTCGTTATAGACTGTAACTAGGACCATGAGTTTTTCCTGGTAAAGTCACATGGTCAGGAAACTCCTGGTCCTACACGTGTATGATGCAGAGTGAGGGGAACACTCCTGTTGTCATTGAGGAGCCAGTGCTTTAAGCCTTGGGCTGGTGACAGTACAGCGATACATATCCCTCATACTATTGTGGTAATTGTTATTTTTACATGGCTGCGTCGTCGTACAGGTATTACTGTCAGAAAATACATTTCAAAATGCCCTCAGTGCCTTTTCAATTCCAAATAATAGATGTCATTTTGGGGTGTGTTTTTATATACAGATGTTTAAAGAGTGATTTAAAATAAATAGTATTTATGCACATTAGAAAGATAAGAAGTGAACCACCCACCCACTCATCCACACATGGCCGTTGTCCTGAGCAGAGAACACTAAATCAGTTTCTACTGCCCATGTCAAGTGTTTGGGAAAAACTCCTGGTCCTAGCTATGTGCCATGTCTCTGTGCCTTGGACAACACTATTGCCTTTTATTTATTGGAGACTGTCCGCTAGCACATGCTTTTAAACTGGAAGGACAACCGTGACAATTAAGGCCCTGAGTTTTTCCAGACCATGTGACCTGACCAGGATAAACCTCCATAGCCTATAACCAGGGACCTGAGTTTTTCCTGGTCAGGCCAAATAGTCTGGAAAACTCCTTGTCCTATTACTGATGTGCTAGCTGGTGCCAATCACCACAGCAGAAGACATTTCATTGTTATCAAGTCTCTTTATATCAGACTGTGCACCCTGAAACTAAAGTCCTCCTTAAAAACTCTAAGTTCTCCCACTTTCTTTTCTCTTCTTCTCTTCTGCCGTTTCTTGGATATCAACCAGTAACAGTAATATGTGGTGTTTAAAGGTTTTATGTGTTTCAGTTTCAAACTATAATCCTCAGCTTCCAAACATCATCGTCGTCATGCTCTGTCCTGTATATTCATTGTCAGATACATGTTTGTACTGGTATTAATAATAACAGAATTTACCTTTTGATATCGTGTTATTTTCAAGAAATAAAGATGAAAGTTGTATATAGTCATTTCCTTGTCAATTTCTCCTCCTTTTCCAACTGTTACGTCGTTAAATTAGACCTTTATATTTTTTGCATACTTTAAAAGATTTGTATATATTTTTATGCTCTTAACTTATGGCTGGGGGGCAGTATTGAGTAGCTTGGATGAATAAGTTTCCCAAAGTAAACGGCCTGCTCCTCAGTCTTAGTTGCTAATATATGCATATTAATATTAGTATTGGATAGAAAACACTCTAAAGTTTCTAAAACTGTTTGAATGATGTCTGTGAGTATAACAGAACTCATATGGCAAGCAAAATCCTGAGAAGAAATCAAAACAGATATCTGAGCTTTGTATGTATTCACCAATGAGTCCCCAATGAAATCCCCTTGAAATATTAATGATGTTGCACTGCCTAGGGGTTCCACTAGATGTCAACCATCAATATACATTTTAATGAGACTTCTATGGTGTTGTGGGTTTGAATGATAGCAGAATCTATCAGGTGTCTGGCAGTCAGCCATTTTCTGATCACGCTTATTCCTCATGGTACACGTTAGAAAAAGTTCGATTTTCAAACTTGATGAAACTGGTAAGTTGTTTATATGAAAAGTTGTATAGAACTATTGACTGCATTACTGATCTAGTATCATCTAGCTACAGATTTAATTCACACATAGGAGCCTTTTAATTGCCAAGTCATTAGCCTGTTTCTGATTAGCCAGTAGTAATCGATATCGCTGCCTCGTGTTGCACGGCTGAATTGCATTTACACTAATTACCAGAAGTCCTAAGAGTGCATGTTACCCACAATGAAATGAAGGAGCCAGTGAGTGCAATTCCCCCTCTTTCCCCCAGTCTTCAAAATGGAGAGAGGGAGACTTCTTATTCAAAATGGCGCCTCCCCTTGGCATTAGCAGACAGATGCAACATGCCAGTACCCGTTGCCCGCGACCATTGCAAACCTCGCCCGGCCACCCCCAACCGACCCACTAGTTTAAGATCCAGACCCCCACCTACAGTATTGTACTCACACACCCCTGTCAAACTCTCCCTTAACAGCAAACGAGCAAAGAGAGCAAGAAATAAAGTGAAAGGGAGAGGGGTAGAGCAGCTGCAATCCTTCACCAACCTTCCCCCTTCGTCTCTCTCATCCTTCACTGGTCTTCTTGGCAGACGTCCAGCATTGTGCAGCCCAGGTCTAATGAGAAATTACCTTCATTAATGAAGCAAGTGTGTCTGTATACTCTCTAATGAAGTGTGTCTGTGCTATCCAATAAAGCTGTGTGTCTGTCTACTAACTAATTAAGCTGTGTGTGTGCTATCTAATTAAGCTGTGTCTGTGTACTAACTAATGAGGCTGTGTGTGTGCTATCTAATGAAGCAAATGTGTCTGTGGGCTAACTAATTAAGCTGTGTGTGTGCTATCTAATGAAGCTGTGTCTGTGTACTAACTAATGAGGCAGTGTGTGTGCTATCTAATGAAGCTGTGTCTGTACTAACTAATGAGGCTGTGTGTGTGCTATCTAATGAAGCAAGTGTGTCTGTACTATCTAATGAAGCTGTGTGTCTGTGGGCTAACTAATGAAGCTGTGTGTGTGTGTGTGTGTGTGTGTGTGTGTGTGTGTGTGTACTATCTAATGAAGCTGTGTGTGTGTGCATACTATCTAATGAAGCTGTGTGTCTGTGTGCTATCTAATGAAGCTGTGTGTCTGTGTGCTAACTGATTAAGCTGTGTGTGTGTGTGTGTGTGTGTGTGTGTGTGTGTGTGTGTGCTATCTAATGAAGCTGTGTGTGTGTACTAACTAATGAAGCTGTGTGTGTGTACTATCTAATGAAGCTGTGTGTGTGTGTACTATCTAATGAAGCTGTGTGTGTGCGCTATCTAATAAGCTGTGTTTCTGTGTGCTAACTAATGAAGCAAGCGTGTCTCTGTACTATCTAATTAAACTGTGTGTCTGTGTAATCTCTAGTGAAGCTGTGTGTATGTGTGCTAACTAATGAAGCTGTGTGTGTGTGTGTGTGTATAATAATTTAAATTTTAAAAAACTTTACGTTTTGAATCCAGTGTCATTTTGTGTGTCAATTCATAAACCACGTGCCATGAAATCAGTACATCGAAAATCTCTTCCCAACTATTTTGCAACCTAAACGGCACAACTGTCTGTCTTGGTTACTGGTCAGAATGTGGTTCACGTGCCTGGGAAGAGTGTGTGTAGGGTTGGTGTGTGAATATCTGTGTGTATCGAATAGGTGCAGTCAGCATAATGGTGTTAGAGCAGTATGACAATGTGTCAGTAATATCTGTGTGTATCGAATAGGTGCAGTCAGCATAATGGTGTTAGAGCAGTATGACAATGTGTCAGTGCTGTAAGTTAGTTCCAGACCATGCCAGCTGTGCACAGTTGAAGTTGGAAGTTTACATAAACTTAGTTTGAAGTCATTAAAACTCGTTTTTCAACCACTCCACAAATTTCTTGTTAACAAACTATAGTTTTGACAAGTCGGTTAGGACATCTACTTAGTGCATGACACAAGTACTTTTTCCAACAATTGTTTACAGACAGATTATTTCACTTATAATTCACTGTATCACAATTCCAGTGGGTCAGAAGTTTACATACACTAAGTTCACTGTGCCTTTAAACAGCTTGGAAAATTCCAGAAAATTATGTCATGGCTTTAGAAGCTTCTGATTGGCTAATTGACATCATTTGAGTCAATTGGAGGTGTACCTGTGGATGTATTTCAAGGCCTACCTTCAAACTCAGTGTCTCTTTTCTTGACATCATGGGAAAATCTAAAGAAATCAGCCAAAACCTCAGAAAAAAAACTGTAGACCTCCACAAGTCTGGTTCATCTTTGGGAGCAATTTCCAAACGTCTGAAGGTACCACGTTCATTTGTACGAACAATAGTACGCAAGTATAAACACCATGGGACCACGCAGCCGTCATATCGCTCAGGAAGGAGACACGTAGAGAAGAACGTACTTTGATGCGAAAAGTGCAAATCAATCCCAGAACAACAGCAAAGCACCTTGTGAAGATGCTGGAGGAAACAGGTACAAAAGTATCTATTATATCCACAGTAAAACTAGTCTTATATTGACATAACCTGAAAGGCCGCTCAGCAAGGAAGACGCCACTGCTCCAAAACCGCCATAAAAAAAGCCAGACTACAGTTTGCAACTGCACATGGGACAAAGATTGTACTTTTTGGAGAAATGTCCTCTGGTCTGATGAAACAAAAATATAACTGTTTTGCCATAATGACCATCGTTATGTTTGGAGGAAAAAGGTGGAGGCTTACAAGCCGAAGAACACCATCCCACCCGTGAAGCACGGAGGTGGCAGCATCATGTTGTGGGGGTGCTTTGCTGCAGGAGGGACTGGTGCACTTCACAAAATATATGGCATCATGAGGCAGGAAAATGATGTGGATATATTGAAGCGACATCAGTCAGGAAGTTAAAGCTTGGTCGCAAATGGTTCTTCCGAATGGACAATGACCCCAACCATACTTCCAAAGTTGTGGCAAAATGGCTTAAGGACAACAAAGTCAAAGTATTGGAGTGGCCATCACAAAGCCCTGATCTCAATCCTATAGAGAATTTGTGGGTAGAACTGAAAAAGCGTGCGAGCAAGGAGGCCTACAAACCTGACTCAGTTACACCAGCTCTGTCAGGAGGAATGGGTCAAAATTAACCCAACTTATTGTGGGAAGCTTGTGGATGGGTACCCGAAACGTTTGACCCAAGTTAAACCCTTTAAAGGCAATTAACTGAATTACAGTGGGCAGAGAGAAAAGTAGTGCACATAATGAAAAGGGTGTCACTTCTCAATGTCATTGGTTGGACTGGCACCTCTTAGTGGGCACTGGTTGTCAAAAGTAGTGCACTTCATAAGGAATAGGGTGTCATTTCTCAATGTCATTGGTCAGACTGGCTCCTGTGACTGATCAGAATGTGTCTATCAAGATCACATATGTCAGAGTCAAGGCCCGCGGGCCACATCCGGCCCGCAAGAAGGTTTTTTACGGCCCCTGGGATGATCTTGATTTATTATTAGAACCGGCCCGCAGCAAGCCGGCAGCCCGCAGATCTTTTACACGCACCAATACTACATTTCCCACAATGCAAAGGTGACGCACCGAGCAGTAGGCTGCTTCATTTCAATATTTATTGGCACAGCAGTCGTCAGCATCACAGTAAAATTAACTTTCAGATACCCATCAAAAATGGCAAAACGGAAGGTGGATACTGAGAACCGGGGGTTTCAAACAAGGTGGGAGTCGGAGTATATGTTCACGAAGGTAGCTGGAAAACCTGTGTGTCTTCTGTGTGGAGAAAGTGTGGCGGTACTGAAAGAGTATAATCTGAGACGACATTATGAAACGAAACACGCGGACAAAAACAAGAATATGGACATGGAACAAAGGCTACAAAAGGCAGAGGAATTAAAACGAGGCCTCAAATCTCGACAGGCTCTGTTCAAAAAAGCCAAATCACAAGGCCAGGCTGCTGTCAAGGCCAGTTTTATTTTGGCAGAAGAGATCGCTAAATCAGCCCGGCCATTTACGGAGGGGGATTTAATCAAAAACTGCATGATTAAAGTTTGTGACGAAGTTTGCCCAGAAAAAAGGCAACTCTTTTTAAATGTGAGTCTGAGCAGAAACACCATTGCCGAGAGAGTAGACCAGTTGTCCATCAATCTAAAAGAGCAGCTTGTGAAAAAGGGAAAAGATTTTATTGCATATTCCTTGGCTGTGGATGAGAGCACCGACATTTCTGACATTGCCCAGTTGTCAATTTTCATCCGCGGAGTGGACTCCAACCTAAGCGTGACAGAGGAGTTTTTGGCTTTACGTCCTATACATGGCACAACTACGGGGCATGATTTGTATGAAGAGGTGTCAAGATGTGTAAATGAGATGGAGCTGCCTTGGGAAAAACTCGTGGGTTTGACAACCGACGGAGCACCTGCGATGTGTGGACACAGGAGCGGACTGGTGGCGAAGATACGGGAAAAGATGCAAGAGGAAAACGCGACAGGTGAGCTGACAGCTTATCATTGTATCATACACCAGGAAGCGTTGTGCGGTAAAGCCTTGAAAATGGAGCATGTAATGAGCATCATCACGCGCACAGTTAACTTTATCAGAGCCAAAGGTTTGAATCACCGCCAGTTCAAGGCATTTCTGACGGAGTTAGAAACGGAGCATGGTGATTTGCCTTATCACACAGAGGTGCGATGGCTAAGCCAGGGAAAGGTGCTTCAAAGATGTTTCGAGCTTCGTGAGGAGATTTGTCTGTTCTTGGACAGCAAAGGGAAAGACACAACACAACTCCGAGACGAAATGTTTCTGTGTGAAATGGCTTTTCTGTGTGACATTACGAGTCATCTGAATGCAATAAACTTGCAGCTGCAGGGTCGGGATCGTGTCATCTCTGATATGTACAGTACAGTGAAGGCATTTAAAACCAAACTGACTCTGTGGGAGACGCAGATGCGGAAAGAAAATTTGAGCCACTTTCCCAGCTGCCAGACCATGAAAGAGAAGCTCTCTACCAGTGCGTTCCCGAGCACACAGTTGGCTGATAAAATAGGTATGCTTGCCGCTGACTTTCGACGCCGATTTGCTGACTTTGAAGCACAAAAAAGCAGGTTGGAACTGCTCGGTAACCCATTTGCTGTTGACGTGGAAAGCTCACCACCAAACCTCCAAATGGAGTTGATTGACCTCCAATGCAATGATGCACTGAGGGCAAAATATGCGGCAGTGGGTGCTGCGGAGTTCGCCCGTTTCCTCCCCGGCACAATGCCCCAGCTGCGCATCCAGGCTGCTCAAACGTTGTCTATGTTTGGCAGCACATACCTGTGTGAACAACTGTTTTCTTTGATGAACCTGAACAAAACATCACACAGAAGTCGACTTACTGCTGAACACCTCCACTCAATTCTGAGGATTTCTTCAGCTCAGAGCCTTACCCCGAACATTGATGAACTTGTGGAAAAGATGGGACACCACCAAGTATCACCCTCAACCTCAAACAAGTGAACATTACTGTGCAATCACATATTTAGAGTTTTTACTCAGTTCAAGTTTAAAAGTTAAAATTTAATATTTGTTTTCACTGCATGTTACTTCTCCTTAAACAAAGTGTTGTTTTTGATTAATAGATTTTTGCACTTTATTTTTTTGTATTTCAATCCAATTATATTTTAAAAATATTTCAGTTGAGTGGATGATAGAAAATTGCTATTATTGTTTTTTCTTTGAAGTAAATTTAGCCCACTTTTGCTAAAATAGAAAATATAGTCTACTGATGGTGCCTTGAATACCGGTTTCTTTCATTTAATGTTCATGTTATGGGGATATTTATATAAAGGAAATTTGTCTTTTGTGTCTGTTGAAAATTAAAGATTACTGACAGAGCCATAAGAAAATATTGCTTTATTTATCTGATCATATTGTAATATATTTGTTAGGTTTTCAGTAGGTTCAATTAAGTTCACTAGACTATATGCGTCATTTAAAAAAATTTCAATGAACATTCGAACAGTCCGGCCCTCGTCTTGTAGCTGATTTTTTTATTTGGCCCTCCGTCCATTTGACTTTGACACCCCTGATCAAGATGAACTTCCCTATATAGAACCCATTTGCTGTAGCATCAGTGGTTGATATGTAGATACACTAAATGTAAGAGGAGGCTGGTGGGAGGAGCTATATGAGGACGGGCTCAATGTAATGGCTGGAATTGAATCGCTACTGCATCTTGTTTGGCTGCTGCATCTCGTTAGTCTGTGGGTCTCATTACTGCATCTCGTTAGTCTGTAGGTCTCATTACTGCATCTCGTTAGTCTGTAGGTCTCATTACTGCATCTCGTTAGTCTGTGGGTCTCATTACTGCATCTCGTTAGTCTGTGGGTCTCATTACTGCATCTCGTTAGTCTGTGGGTCTCATTACTGCATCTCGTTAGTCTGTGGGTCTCATTACTGCATCTCGTTAGTCTGTGGGTCTCATTACTGCATCTCGTTAGTCTGTGGGTCTCATTACTGCATCTCGTTAGTCTGTAGGTCTCATTACTGCATCTCGTTAGTCTGTAGGTCTCATTACTGCATCTCGTTAGTCTGTGGGTCTCATTACTGCATCTCGTTAGTCTGTGGGTCTCATTACTGCATCTCGTTAGTCTGTGGGTCTCATTACTGCATCTCGTTAGTCTGTAGGTCTCATTACTGCATCTCGTTAGTCTGTGGGTCTCATTACTGCATCTCGTTAGTCTGTGGGTCTCATTACTGCATCTCGTTAGTCTGTGGGTCTCATTACTGCATCTCGTTAGTCTGTGGGGCTCATTACTGCATCTCGTTAGTCTGTGGGTCTCATTACTGCATCTCGTTAGTCTGTGGGTCTCATTACTGCATCTCGTTAGTCTGTGGGTCTCATTACTGCATCTCGTTAGTCTGTGGGGCTCATTACTGCATCTCGTTAGTCTGTGGGTCTCATTACTGCATCTCGTTAGTCTGTGGGTCTCATTACTGCATCTCGTTAGTCTGTAGGTCTCATTACTGCATCTCGTTAGTCTGTAGGTCTCATTACTGCATCTCGTTAGTCTGTGGGTCTTATTACTGCATCTCGTTAGTCTGTGGGTCTCATTACTGCATCTCGTTAGTCTGTGGGTCTCATTACTGCATCTCGTTAGTCTGTGGGTCTCATTACTGCATCTCGTTAGTCTGTGGGTCTCATTGCTGCATCTCGTTAGTCTGTGGGTCTCATTACTGCATCTCGTTAGTCTGTGGGTCTCATTGCTGCATCTCGTTAGTCTGTGGGTCTCATTACTGCATCTCGTTAGTCTGTGGGTCTCATTACTGCATCTCGTTAGTCTGTGGGTCTCATTACTGCATCTCGTTAGTCTGTGGGTCTCATTACTGCATCTCGTTAGTCTGTGGGTCTCATTACTGCATCTCGTTAGTCTGTAGGTCTCATTGCTGCATCTCGTTAGTCTGTGGGTCTCATTACTGCATCTCGTTAGTCTGTAGGTCTCATTACTGCATCTCGTTAGTCTGTAGGTCTCATTACTGCATCTCGTTAGTCTGTGGGTCTCATTGCTGCATCTCGTTAGTCTGTAGGTCTCATTACTGCATCTCGTTAGTCTGTGGGTCTCATTACTGCATCTCGTTAGTCTGTGGGTCTCATTACTGCATCTCGTTACTGGATCTTGTTAGTCTACTGCATCTCGTTAGGTTACTGCGTCTCGTTACAGCGTCTCATTTACCAATCCCGCCCAGCTCATCTGCATAGAGCCTATGTGTCTCCAATGAGTGACTGTTTGTAGGATGAGTACGAATATTTAGCATGCATCTCTTTATCCTGTTATCGCTGTTAATTAGCGTTTGATGGCGAAACCTGTGCAGGTATTATGTGCCAGTTGTACACTCGCCTTGTTTGTGTGTGTGTGCATGTTTGTGTGTGTGTGTGCATGTTTGTGTGTGTACCCCCACATCTCAAGGTGTTTGTCTCCAGCTCCTCCTCTACCATCTGCTTCTTCTCCTCCCTATTTTTTAGCTGTTTTTCAGCCGCCTTAACTCAATCCTTTCTTCCCCCCTTTTCTCCATCTTTCTCCCTCCTTCCCTGCCGTCTCCTCTCTCCCTCCTTCCCTGCCGTCTCCTCTCTCCCTCCTTCCCTGCCGTCTCCTCTCTCCCTCCTTCCCTGCCGTCTCCTCTCTCCCTCCTTCCCTGCCGTCTCCTCTCTCCCTCCTTCCCTGCCGTCTCCTCTCTCCCTCCTTCCCTGCCGTCTCCTCTCTCCCTCCTTCCCTGCCGTCTCCTCCCTCCCTGCCGTCTCCTCTCTCCCTCCTTCCCTGCCGTCTCCTCCCTCCCTGCCGTCTCCTCTCTCCCTCCTTCCCTGCCGTCTCCTCTCTCCCTCCTTCCCTGCCGTCTCCTCTCTCCCTCCTTCCCTGCCGTCTCCTCTCTCCCTCCTTCCCTGCCGTCTCCTCTCTCCCTGCCGTCTCCTCTCTCTCTGCCGTCTCCTCTCTCCCTCCTTCCCTGCCGTCTCCTCTCTCCCTGCCGTCTCCTCTCTCCCTGCCGTCTCCTCTCTCCCTGCCGTCTCCTCTCTCCCTCCTTCCCTGCCATCTCCTCTCTCCCTGCCGTCTCCTCTCTCCCTCCTTCCTTGCCGTCTCCTCTCTCCCTCATTCCCTGCCGTCTCCTCCCTCCCTGCCGTCTCCTCTCTCCCTCCTTCCCTGCCGTCTCCTCTCTCCCTCCTTCCCTGCCGTCTCCTCTCTCCCTCCTTCCCTGCCGTCTCCTCCCTCCCTGCCGTCTCCTCTCTCCCTCCTTCCCTGCCGTCTCCTCTCTCCCTCCTTCCCTGCCGTCTCCTCTCTCCCTCTCTCCCTCTAGCCTCTGACGTCAGATTCCTCGCTGCTCCTGGCTCTGTGTCAAGTATTTAGACATGCAAGGGGAGGGGCGCTACAGCCATATGCAAATCTCCCCTGGCTGTATGCAAATTAACCCAGACGTATGCAAATCAGGTCCTCTGTTAATTAAAAGACGGCTGTAAAGTCAATTAGATCGGAAACAAGGATAGAGGGATGGATGTGTTCACAGGAAGAGATTTGGCGCAGGATAGAAGTCTGTCGATCAGCGGCTGGTGATCTCTGTTTAGGAGAAGAAAAGAATGGGGGGTATTTGGGGTGATAACGGAGGTCGTACAGGGTCACTTTTGGGGCGAGGGGGATAGAACAATGGGGCGAAGGGGATAGAACAATGCCAGTCTGTATGGTCACGGAGGAGGGAGGCTGAGAGAGAGTGATGCTTTAACATTGTGCGGGCACACCAGTTATCACAAAGCACTGGAGCTAGAGAGAGAGACTGTTGTGAGAAAGAGAAGCAGAAATCTAGAAAGAAAGGAAAGAGATACTGTAGACACAGAGAGAGAAAGAGAGGTGTTTTTCGTTCTCCCCGGTGTGATGGTTTCTCATCAGGCTGATCACTGTGAGTAATTAAACCAATCAGAGACTCCGCCTTTAGGGGGACGAAGGGGAGGCAGAAGGTGTGTGTGTGTGTGTCTGTAGCAATGCTGTGTGTGTATATGTGTGTTTAATCATGCATATATGGGTGTGTGAAAGTACAGTTTGCAGATACATGTATATTGTATACATTGTGTATTTTACTTGTTTTACTTAGGGTTTGTGCCATAAACTGTGAAAAAGCAATCGATGACATCACCCCATTGTTTCCTATGAGAATGCTCAGTTGCGCATTTGATGATCAGGAAGTGTCATTTCATTGTGTCGCCATCTTGCTACATGAAGGAGTCATGCTACATTGAGAAGTTTTTGGAAACATTGCTTGCACAGCTCCTCTAGGAAGTGACATTGCAGGCTAGTTCAGTGCTGCCCCCTCTCACTGAGTATCTCAAATTGAAATGCCGACAGCGGTATTGCAGGCTGCCATTAGCAACTCATTTATCCTTATAACTTCATCTGTGTGTGATTTTAAAGTAGTCGGTTCAAGGACATACATCTGGTGAAAGAGAAGTAATTATTGATATCATGGTTGTGTTTGAGAAAAATAAATATATCCACATATATATTGACCACGAAGATCGCCAATTCCCTATTCAGTATAATGGGGGATCCTGTTTACTGGAAACAATGCCTGCAATACTGCGGTCGGCCTTTAACTTGAAATCCTCAATGCAAGCGGGCTGTCTGTTCTCCCCTGCTTTGTGCCACCGAGGCAGGGTTTTTCCCCACTAATCACAACTCATTTAATCAGGTGTGCTGGTTTTGGAAATGGAATAGATCAATGTAGCCCTGTCCCTGTTTGTGCTATCATGCCAACTCCTTGTCATACCAAACATTGACATAATTACGCAAACAGATCAATGCAGTATGTGGTACAGCTGGGGGTCCTAAGGACCGGTTGGTTTGGGAAATACTGCACTACGCTGGCACCCTCAAGAAAATGAGGGATGGGGAAGTGTGACATGGTGTCGTACTCTCCAGGTGGGCGATGGAGGAGTGTGACGGGGGTGTCGTACTCTCCAGGTGGGTGATGAGGAAGTGTGACGGGGGTGTCGTACTCTCCAGGTGGGTGATGGAGGAGTGTGATGGGGGGTCGTACTCTCCAGGTGGGTGATGAAGGAGTGAGACCCGGTGGGTCGTACTCTCCAGGTGGGTGATAGAGGAGTGTGATGGGGGGTCGTACTCTCCAGGTGGGTGATGGAGGAGTGTGACGGGGGGTCGTACTCTCCAGGTGGGTGATGGAGGAGTGTGACGGGGGGTCGTACTCTCCAGGTGGGTGATGGAGGAGTGTGATGGGGGGTCGTACTCTCCAGGTGGGTGATGGAGGAGTGTGACGGGGGGGTCGTACTCTCCAGGTGGGTGATGGAGGAGTGTGACGGGGGGGTCGTACTCTCCAGGTGGGTGATGGAGGAGTGTGACGGGGGGTCGTACTCTCCAGGTGGATCTTCATGCTGTGGTGTATGGGTGGGTGTACCCCTTGGGGGCTGTAGAGGGAGGGAGCATCGTCACAGAGACGGACACTGAGTGTTTGTGTCTGTGTGTGTGTGAGTGCCTACCTGCCTGCATATATGTGTTTCCTGCACAGTGAATTTAATGTTGAGCTGAAGATCTTATCTGTGACTCCCT
This sequence comes from Oncorhynchus mykiss, assembly GCF_013265735.2. NCBI lineage: Eukaryota > Metazoa > Chordata > Actinopteri > Salmoniformes > Salmonidae > Oncorhynchus > Oncorhynchus mykiss. Next base: position 86,594,393 of record NC_048576.1, on the reverse strand, counting down.
GAGGAAAATCTACACGTGTTTCTTTAAAGGGGACATGGATGCTAGGCTGGTGTTTTCCACATGGACAATCTTGACAGACCTAAATCCTATGATGTCTATGAGTCTAAACCACTTTCTAAATCACACGTGTGTAGTACTAGGTTAATTCTCTGATCCTTTGATTGGATGGACAACATGTAAGTTCATACCGCAAAAGCTTTGATTGGTTGGAAGACGTCCTCTGGAAGTTGTCATAATCACCTTGTAGGTTAATGGAAGGAGGTGAGGAGCACGAAGAGGACGGAAACTAGCTGTCCTCCGGCTACACCATAGTGCTACCCTAGAGCGTTCTGTTGAAGCTACTGTAGACCATTGTAAAACAGTGTGTTTTAATCAAGTATTTGGTGATGTGTATGTATTTTGTATAGTTCTATCTAAAAATGTTTTTTTTATGTAAATTTTTTTCATTTTATTTGTATTCACTGAGTAGGATGGTCCCCTTCCTCTTCTGCGGAGCCTCCACTGACACACACACACATGCTTACCTGTTCACATTCCCACCACATACACACACACCATTCTCACACCATCATCCTTTCCCTGCCATTTACAATCTTTGTTCCCGAGGCGTTATTTCTCCACTGTGATTCTTACCTCAGCAGCAGTGAACATGCTTCTGATCCACTGACACATTGTGTCGGCTACACTGGTGAAATAATGGTGCTTTGCTTCCAACCCTTTAGTTCTATGTACTGTAGTGTTGCACCATTTCTTCTAGCACTCTGGTAATGGTACATGTATAGCCTCTGTCATTCAGGCATAAACAGGACAACAAACTCATTGGACAAACAGACTGGAAAGGTGTCCTAATGGTCTCCATGGAGATATGGTATCCAGGCAGATGTTGGGGGTGAATCAATCAGAACATTTTTAATTTACATTTAAATGCTTTTTAGTACAATTACGCCAAAGAGACAGTGCTGTAGCCTACAGTAAGTGAGCAGGGGTTGTGAGTGTTTTGTTGCATACACTTAATTTACTCGTGTCATCTGTTTGTTTGAGTTTGAATTGGGGATCATTTGAAAATGAATCAAGGAAGTAGTATTAATCTTCAATGAAAACATTTGATCAAAATAGGAATTTTTAATCAAAATATATATTTCTAAATAGTCACAGATATGTCCCTTCGGAGATGCTATGAATGTATTATTCTGGAACCAACTGGTTGATTGCTTCAGTTCTCCTCCTGTCTGATCTGCAGGCTATGGAACTGCCATCAGGGGTCTACAAAGCCACTGAGGACAGAGAGACCACCTTGAACACAAAGGTAAGCTATTGAGCAATAATCAAAGACCTACCACCTAATAAAATAGTATATGGGATTTCATGACGTGTATTTTCAGTTATTACGGTGTATTTTTAGTTATTACGGTGTATTTTCGGAATAACTGAAAATACACTGTAATAACTGAAAATACACCGGAATAACTGGTGTATTTTCAGTTATTACAGTGTATTTTCAGTTATTCCGGTGTATTTTCAGTTATTTCAGTGTATCTTCAGTTATTACGGTGTATTTTCAGTTATTTCAGTGTATTTTCAGTTATTACGGTGTATTTTCAGTTATTACAGTGTATTTTCAGTTATTCCGGTGTATTTTCAGTTATTCCGGTGTATTTTCAGTTATTACGGTGTATTTTCAGTTATTCCGGTGTATTTTCAGTTATTTCAGTGTATTTTCAGTTATTACGGTGTATTTTCAGTTATTATGGTGTATTTTCAGTTATTTCAGTGTATTTCTAGGGTACATCCATGTGCATCCTCTCCTAATGAAAAGAGACGGTCAGGAATGGCATTCTATATTATTGTAATAAATGGTGTGATATGGAACCCCAGTATATTAAATTATTCCGATAATACAAGTATTGATTGAGGACAGCACTGAACTCTGCTGCCCCCCTCTAGGCCTTAATGATATCTGAATGTTCAGAAGATTAAGACTTTTTTACTGGGACTTTAAATGAATCTGTAACTGAATTTTCTGATGGGCCGCTCTGTTGCGCTCTCTTCTTTCAATCTCCTGTGACTCTCTCCATCTCTTTCTCTCTGTGTCTGACATTCTCTTTCTCTCTCTCTCTGAACCTCCCCTCTCCCTCTCACCCCCTCCCCCTCTGTCCCTCTCTCTTTCCTCCTCTCGCTCCCTACCTCCCTCCCTCCTCTCCTGGGATCTGTCAAGCAGCTTTAGCTCCCTGATATTAAACTAGAAAGGCAGCCCCGCTGTAGCCTGCAGAGACTTGCTGTTTATTAAAGGAGAATAGGAGAGCTATGTCCCTTGGTAAATGCTGCTCTCTGAGTTCCATTACTGTATGTTTGTGTCTCTATTTCAGTCCTCTGTTTACTCTCCTCTACAAGTTTAATTGTCTTTCTTTTCTAGTTTCCCCTGCTGTGTGTTTGTGTCAGCGTTGGTCCTGAGTCTTTCTAGGAAACCTTCCAGGATTGATTTGACCCATATAGTTAACCCACTAGTCTCCTGATACATAAGGAGCAATACATAATTTACTATATGATATACACTGAGAATAACAAACGTTAAGAACCCCCTCTCCCTTTGCCCTGAGAACAGCCTCAATTCGTCAGAGCATGGACTCTGCAAGGTGTCGAAAGCATTCCACAGGGATGCTGGCCCATGTTGACTCAGTTGTGTGAAGTTGGCTGGATGTCCTTTGGGTGGTTGACCATTCTTGATACACACAGGAAACCCACACTCAACCCGGTGTGTCTATTACCATACCCCTTTCAAAGGCACTTAAATATTTTGTCTTGCCCATTCACCTGTTAAGGATCCTTTTGGTTCTAGACTTGGCGCTCCGGTAACGTGCAGTAGCAGAGAGAACAGTCTATGACTTGGGGAAGCAGAGAGAACAGTATGACTTGGGGAAGCAGAGAGAACAGTATGAATTGGGGAAGCAGAGAGAACAGTATGAATTGGGGAAGCAGAGAGAACAGTATGAATTGGGGAAGCAGAGAGAACAGTATGACTTGGGGAAGCAGAGAGAACAGTATGAATTGGGGAAGCAGAGAGAACAGTATGACTTGGGGAAGCAGAGAGAACAGTATGACTTGGGGAAGCAGAGAGAACAGTATGACTTGGGGAAGCAGAGAGAACAGTATGAATTGGGGAAGCAGAGAGAACAGTCTGACTTGGGGAAGCAGAGAGAACAGTATGACTTGGGGAAGCAGAGAGAACAGTATGACTTGGGGAAGCAGAGAGAACAGTCTGACTTGGGGAAGCAGAGAGAACAGTATGAATTGGGGAAGCAGAGAGAACAGAATGACTTGGGGAAGCAGAGAGAACAGTATGACTTGGGGAAGCAGAGAGAACAGTATGACTTGGGGAAGCAGAGAGAACAGTATGACTTGGGGAAGCAGAGAGAACAGCATGACTTGGGGAAGCAGAGAGAACAGCATGACTTGGGGAAGCAGAGAGAACAGCATGACTTGGGGAAGCAGAGAGAACAGTATGACTTGGGGAAGCAGAGAGAACAGTCGATGACTTGGGGAAGCAGAGAGAACAGTATGACTTGGGGAAGCAGAGAGAACAGCATGACTTGGGGAAGCAGAGAGAACAGCATGACTTGGGGAAGCAGAGAGAACAGTATGACTTGGGGAAGCAGAGAGAACAGTCGATGACTTGGGGAAGCAGAGAGAACAGTATGACATGGGGAAGCAGAGAGAACAGTATGACATGGGGAAGCAGAGAGAACAGCATGACGTGGGGAAGCAGAGAGAACAGTATGACTTGGGGAAGCAGAGAGAACAGTCTATGACTTGGGGAAGCAGAGAGAACAGTATGACTTGGGGAAGCAGAGAGAAAAGTCTATGACTTAGGTGACTGGACTCTTTGACAATTTTTGGGGCCTTCCTCTGACATGCCTAGTATGGAGGTCCTGGATGGCAGGAAGCTTGGCCCCAGTGATGTACTGGGCCGTACGCACTACCCTTTGTAGCGCCTTACAGTCAGATGCCGAGCAGTTGCCATACCAGGCGGTGATGCAACAGGTCAGGATGGTGCAGCTGTATAACTTTTTGAGGATCTGAGGAGCATGCCAAATCTTTTCACTCTCCTGAGGGGAATAGGTGTGTTTGGACCATGACAGTTATTTGGTGATGTGGACACCAAGGAACTTGAAACTCTCGACCCGCTTCACTACAGCCACGTCGATGTTAATGGGGGCCTGTTCGGCCTGCCTTTTCCTGCAGTCCACAATCAGCTCCTTTGTCTTGCTCACATTGAGGGAGAGGTTGTTGTCCTGGCACCACACTACCAGGTTTTTGACCTCCTCCCTGTAGGCTGTCTCATCGCTGTTGGTGATCAGGCCTACCACTATTGTGTCGACAGCAAACCTAATGATGGTGTTTGAGTCGTGTTTTGCCACGCAGTATTGGGTAAACAGGGAGTACAGGAGGGGACGAAGCACGCCCCCCTGAGGGGTGGCAGATGTGTTGTTGCCCACCCTTACCATCTGGGGGCAGCCTGTCAGGAAGTCCAGGATCCAGTTACAGAGGGAGGTGTTTAGGCCTAGGGTCCTTAGCTTAGTGTTGAGCTTTGTGGGCACTATGGTGTTGAACGCTGAGCTGTAGCCAATGAACAGCATTCTCACAAAGGTGTTCCTTTTGTCCAGGTAGGAACATCATCTACACTGATTGAAGTTGATTTAACAATTGACATCAATAAGTGATCAGAGCTTTCACCTGTTCAGTCTATGTCATGGATAGAGAATGTGTTGTAAATGTTTGATATACTCAGTGTATATTATTAACCTCTCTAGGGTAGGTGAGACGCTAACGTCCCACCAGGCCAACATCCGGTGAAACTGCAGAGCGCTAACATTCTAAATACACCATTTGTTATAGTAAACATTCTTGTAAATACATGTATCTTCCATCCTTTAAAAGATTAACATTTTATTAATCCAGCCGCTGTCAGATTTCAAAAAGGCTTTACTGCGAAAGCAAACCATGTGATTTTCTGAGGACAGCTCCCCACACACACACAAGTATTACTAGCATTTTCCAACCAAGCATTAGCATCATGAAAGTCAGAAATAAAAATAAAATACATAAATTACCTTTGAAGATCTTCTTCTGGTGGCAATGCCAAGTGTCCTAAATACACAATGAATGTTCATTTTGTTTGATTACATCAATTTTTATAGCCTAACACGAAACATTTGTAAAACGCTTGCGTCGTGATTTCTGTCTCATTCAACTTTGGACGAAGCGTTCATGGTAATTACACACACTAAACAAACATTTATCCAGTCATGGTTGGTTTCATTGCAATCCTCTGGTTGTTACTAACACAACCATACGTGATGGTTCTTTTCCAATCAATGACCTCATTGCGCACCAATGGTAGGATCGGTCTATCGTTGATTGACTGTATTTTGGCCCAATGACCACTGATCATCTTGAAATCTAGCTTGGAAGATAGCCAATGAGCTGAGGTAAATGGCAATATGTAGTGGTTATACGTTTGAAGACCAGCCTTTGTCGTAAACTCTGGCGTAAAAGAGGTTCATTCGCCATTGCAAATCCTACTTGACGGAGCCACAAGTGTTACCCATAGCAGTACATAGTCAATAGCATTTTCAGCAAGTTTATATATTTAAATTATGGCAAATAAATCAGGAAAAGCTAAAACAAAGTCTAGGTATACAGATTTAACCCACATTATAGAGGAAATTGATAGAGAAAGCAAGACCGAGTAAATAGTTACCCTTGTTTTTTTGTTTTTTTTTAAGAAAAAAAAATGTATATATCTTTTTTTTGGGGGGGGGGGGGGGGGGGGGGGGGGTGTTAGAATAGCATTTATGTATTTTGCATATAGTTCTTTCCTTCAAAATGTATCACTGAACCAATTCGGCCACTTGGGTACATGTGGGTACATTTGTGTGGGACACCTGAGTGACTTCATGCTCAATGTCATGTAGCTCGCTCATTTTTGAAGTTATCTGTCTAAAACTTTGCTCAGCTATTGTTTCCATCTTATGTTCTTCATTCAAATCATCCCCAGCATCCTATCTGTATGTTTGGCTGTTCTTGGTCATTTGAAAGATGATGCAGCAATTTTATTTCCTTGTATTTTCTTCTACCAGATCTTTTGTGTTATATTATCCTACATTCAATTTACATTTCCACAACATTCAGAGTGTTTCCTTTCAAATTATTCCAAGAATATGCATATCCTTGCCTCTGGGCCTGAGCCACAGGCAGTTAGATTAGGGTATGTCTTTAGGTGGAAATTGAGAAGAAGGGGGGGTGCCCCAAAGAAGTTAACCCACTAGTCTCCTGATATACAGTTGAAGTTGGAAGTTAACATACAGTTAGGTTGGAATCATTATAACTTGTTTTTCAACCACTCCACAAATGTCTTGTTAACAAACTATAGTTTTGACAAGTCGGTTAGGACATCTACTTCGTGCATGACACAAGTCATTTTTCCAAAAATTGTTTACAGACAGATTATTTCATTTATAATTCACTGTATCACAATTCCAGTGAGTCAGAAGTGTACATACACTAAATTGACTGTGCCTTTAAACAGCTTGGAAAATTCCAGAAAATGCTTTAGAAGCTTCTTATAGGCTAATTGACATCATTTGAGTCAATTGGAGGTGTACCTGTGGATGTATTTCAAGGCCTACCCTCAAACTCAGTGCCACTTTGCTTGACATCGTGGAAAAATCAAAAGAAATCAGCCAAGACCTCCACAAGTCTGGTTCTTCCATGGGAGCAATTTCCAAACACCTGAAGGTACCACGTTCATCTGTACAAACAATAGTACACAAGTATAAACACCATGGGACCACGCAGCCGTCATACCGCTCAGGAAGGAGATGCGTTCTGTCTCCTAGAGATGTTTGTACTTTGGTGCGAAAAGTGCAAATCAGTCCCAGAACAACAGCAAAGGACCTTGTGAAGATGCTGGAAGAAACAGGTACAAAAGTATCTATATCCACAGTAAAACGAGTCCTATAACGACATAACCTGAAAGGCCGCTCAGCAAGGAAGAAGCCACTGCTCCAAAACCGCCATAATAAAAAGCCAGACTACGGTTTGCAATGTTTGACCCAAGTTAAACAATTTGAAGGCAATGCAACCAAATATTAATTGAGTGTATGTAAACTTCTGACCCACTGGGAATGTGATGAAAGAAATAAAAGCTGAAATAAATAATTATCTCTACTAATATTCTGACATTTCACATTCTTAAAATAAAGTGGTGATCCGAACTGATCTAAGACAGAGGGAATTTTTACCTGGATTAATTGTCAGGAATTGTGAAAAACTGAGTTAAATGTGTTTGGCTAAGGTGTATGTAAACTTCTGACTTCAACTGTATAAAGGAGCTGCACAACATATATGATACATATTGAATATTTCTGAAGAGCAGTATGTTTCCTGATTCCTAGAAAGCTTTGAAGCTGTGTTGGATTTCAATTGTCAATGTTCTCAATCTCAACCATAGAGATCGCTCTCTAGAGCTTTTGGTGAACGCCTGATCTGTGTGGGCATGTGTGCGTGCATGTGGAATACCCTCATTCTCTCGGGTCAGAAAGAGCTATTTCCACAGTGTGTGGGTGGAAGGTTGAAGTAATCCAAGAAAGGAGGGTAAAGGATGATATCAGGGTCATATACTCTACTTTACACAAGCAGCACAATTCTGATATTTTGCTCAATTATTGTCAAAGCAAAAAAAGCTGATCTGATTTGTCAAAAGATCAGACTTCGTTGAAAAAAAGATCTGACTTGGGCTGCCTGTAAAACACAGCCTTATGTGTCCCTGAAACAGTTTGTATTCCAACTCCCTATCAGACAGGCTGAGCTCTCTGTGTGTGTCTGTAACTGTGAGGGTCTTGATTGGTAGACTGGTAGAGCTCTCAGTCGGGGCTCTGTAACTTGGATTGGAAGTGTCTGGTGGTGTTAAGTGATTTACTGGATCTGTGCCACCTGGTTGTCCACGAATACATCCTCCTCTGACAGCCATCCATTCCCCAAGTCTCCACTTCTCCCTCTACCCCCCTTTTCTCTCTCTGTCTCCCTTTCTCCCACCCTTCCTCTCTTCTCTGCTTCCTCTCTCCATCTCTATCTCTTCCCTCCTGCCCATCCCTCTCATCTCTACTTCCTCTCTCCATCTCTATCTCTTCCCTCCTGCCCATCTCTCTCATCTCTACTTCCTCTCTCCATCTCTATCTCTTCCCTCCTGCCCATCTCTCTCTTCTCAGCTTCCTCTCTCCATCTTTATCTCTTCCCTCCTGCCCATCCCTCTCTTCTTTACTTCCTCTCTCCATCTCTATCTCTTCCCTCCTGCCCATCTCTCTCATCTCTGCTTTCCAGCTCATTTGCATGGCAGAGCCTTGGAGATTAGGCACCATGCAAATTACACTGCTCTCTGCACAAGGTGATTTCAACCCACCCAGTCATCCTCCCTCTATTTCTATTTCAATTCAATTCAAAGGCTTTATTGGCATGGGAAACACATGTTAACACTGCCAAAGCAAGTGAAGTAGATAATAAACAAAAGTGAAAATTAACAAGGAAATTGTGGATTCTGTATTTATCCAGACATTTGAGTGTTTTTATCTTTTTGTCCCTGTCTGTCTTTATAGGTGTCCTTCTGGAGAGATCAAACGGAAGTGTGTGTGTGTGTGTGTGCATTATCTCTCATGGAGCCTGACACTCACCCATATGTGCTGCAGGGAGTAGGGACAGCCAATCTTAACACAGCAACCATTACTCTGCTGCTACTGCAGACAACTGGACTAGACCCTGGCAGACAGACCCTCTGATGGATGGCAACCTTCACAAACACACAGAGAGAGAAAGAGACTGAAGTGTTTGGAACTGCAATAATAATATTATTTTATTCATGCCTGTACCGAGTCCAACCCCCAAGCTGTACTCATATAGTGTGAATCTGGTGTCTGTAGATGCTCAGTCATGTACACGGCTAGTTGACATATCTGTTCACACCCCCTCCGGGATTTTAAAGTAATGGACTGGTGTAGGAAATGGTGAAAACTTCCCTCTACCCCATGACTATGGGAACATCAGAACAGAACAGGATAAAATATTGACTTGTGTAGGTGTTTTAATTCACGCCCCACATTGCTTGATGCTTGTCTTTCATAAATGAACGAGGAGGCTTGAGTTCAAAGAGGAGCAACAGGATAGAATGCTGCTGTAAAGGAAAATGGAGATGAATGAACCCAAGTGTGCTTCACTAAGAGAGAACAAGAGAGAGGGAGTTGACAACCTGTAGCTTCTATTTATATAGCCCTGATAAAGGTTTCATAAAGGCTTCTTTAAGCATTAAAAGTTATGTTTCCTTTAAGGTGGGGCCCTGAATTTAGGACCTTTTCAGAGAGAAAAGAGAGCGAGGGTATAAGCCATAGTGAAAATGTGGATGACTAATTTGGCATTAGTGTAACGGAGGTGGTTGGTGAACAATGCTTATTAGATAAGTAATCTTGCCTGAGACCTGAAGACTTGCGTTAGCTCCCACATAGCTAATGTCTCTCGCTGAGCGGGTTAACACAGTCGTGTGGCACGGAAGAGGCCCGTGTTCACAGTCTATTCAGTCACGTTAGCAATCTGTTACAGTGCTTCATCTAGTCAACAATATGTGTGGATGTTGAAAATCTTTGAACTAGCAGATAGATCCCAATGCTCACCCATAAACCCCTGGGCACAATGAGTCTCCGGTGAGAGCATTTCCACCCAGACACAAGACATTTAATATGCTTTTAAAGTTCTGATCAAGTTCAGCTGTGGATTTATCAGGATTGTGGGAATCTAGAAAGGATCGAGAGAGGATTTTCCAGTTAGGTTACCGTGGGATTAGAGATGGGAAGAGTGGGATTGGGAAGCAGCAGTATCTGGTTTGTTAGAAGTTTCCCCGTTCTCATGTCCTCTCTGGCATCTCTTTCCCTTCTCCTTCTCTTCCCTTTTTTTCTCCTGTTTCCTCTCCCCTCCTCACTCAGATCACACAGACACACTCCCACAGATATCCAGACATCCACATCACACAGACACACTCCCACAGATATCCAGACATCCACATCCAGATCACACAGACGCACTCCCACAGATATCCACATCCAGATCACACAGACACACTCCCACAGATATCCACATCCAGATCACACAGACACACTCCCACAGACATCCACATCCAGATCACACAGACACACTCCCACAGATATCCACATCCAGATCACACAGACACACTCCCACAGATATCCACATCCAGATCACACAGACACACTCCCACAGATATCCACATCCAGATCACACAGACACACTCCCACAGATATCCAGACATCCACATCCAGATCATAACAGTGGAGTCGTCGTCCCCAGCCGTTGGGGAATTCTCATTGGTTTACTAAATCATCAAATGACCATTTATCCCACTCATATTAAATGGCCAGATTAGCATACAATAAGCAATCATACTCCCCTGATAAACAGATCTGAGGAGGGAGGGAGGGAGGGACAACGAGATTGAGGAAAGGCAGACCAGTGTGTTAATTGAAAAGAAGGAGAGGTAGATCAAGAAACAATTTGAGAAAGATGCTCACAGTGAGAGAAAGTGAGTGCTGCCATTAAAGAAAGATGCTCACAGCGAGAGAAAGTGAGTGCTGCAATTAAAGAAAGATGCTCACAGTGAGAGAAAGTGAGTGCTGCCATTAAAGAAAGATGCTCACAGTGAGAGAAAGTGAGTGCTGCAATTAAAGAAAGATGATCACAGTGAGAGAAAGTGAGTGCTGCAATTAAAGAAAGATGCTCACAGCGAGAGAAAGTGAGTGCTGCAATTAAAGAAAGATGCTCACAGCGAGAGAAAGTGAGTTCTGCCATTAAAGAAAGATGCTCACAGTGAGAGAAAGTGAGTGCTGCAATTAAAGAAAGATGCTCACAGCGAGAGAAAGTGAGTGCTGCCATTAAAGAAAGATGCTCACAGTGAGAGAAAGTGAGTGCTGCCATTAAAGAAAGATGCTCACAGCGAGAGAAAGTGAGTGCTGCCATTAAAGAAAGATGCTCACAGTGAGAGAAAGTGAGTGCTGCAATTAAAGAAAGATGCTCACAGTGAGAGAAAGTGAGTGCTGCCATTAAAGAAAGATGCTCACAGCGAGAGAAAGTGAGTGCTGCCATTAAAGAAAGATTCTCACAGTGAGAGAAAGTGAGTGCTGCCATTTAAGAAAGATGCTCACAGCGAGAGAAAGTGAGTGCTGCCATTAAAGGAGGCTCACAACGAGAGACAGTGAGTGCTGCCATTAAAGAAAGATGCTCACAATGCGAGAAAGTGAGTTCTGCCATTAAAAAAAGATGCTCACAACGAGAGAAAGTGAGTGCTGCCATTAAAGAAAGATGCTCACAGTGAGAGAAAGTAAGTGCTGCCATTAAAGAAAGAGGTATGAGCCATAGCTCTTGAAGGTAAGCTACTATAAACCTAGCCTTGGGGAGCTCTTCTTTCTCTCTTCTCCCACTAAACATATAAGGCCTGGGGCCCCTGGGGGACACTCCTCTAATTAGCTGGCTGTTTAGCCTGCTGAGTAACTTTCATGTTTAATGGCCATATTGGGTCCTGCCTGGGGGACCAGTTAAAACAACGCTTCACATTCTCTTCGCTACACACACCAGACTTACAGCAGTTCTACAGCTGAGCTGAACAACCATTCAGGTCTGATCCTGGGGGGGAGGCAGGAAACTGGCCAAGGTTGCAGATGAAGCTGTTCTCCTCTTCTAAGTACATGAGACGGAAGGAGAAAGAGAGGAGGGTGCGTGTGAATGCAGAATGTGGCATTTGTATTTCCCCATCTCTGAACAGACAGTAGGGTGACCTCGTTTGATTATTTTCTAGATTTGACAGAGGCTAGACATATTTTAGAGATATAGACATACTGTAGCATGCGTACACACACAGACACACTCCCCACTTCCCCCACTAAGGTGCTACCTTTTCCACCGCTAAGATGCTACTTGTGTTTAATTAGTAACCAGCCCACTCCAAAGCTGTCCTGTCGTTAAACTAAGAAGTCCTGAAGCAGAGATTCTGCTGTTTTAATTAGGGTGCCTTTTGTCAGACAGAGAGGATTGTGGAAGAGATGTACAGAATTCATAGACCTCTTGTCTTTTCATGCTGTGCAACACTTTAACCCTCTCTACCCCTTCATACCCCTTCCATCTATAACCCTCTCTACCCCTTCATACCCCTTCCATCTATACCCCTCTCTACCCCTTCCCTCTATACCCCTCTCTACCCCTTCATACCCCTTCCATCTATACCCCTTCCCTCTATACCCCTTCCCTCTCTACCCCTTCATACCCCTTCCCTCTCTACCCCTTCATACCCCTTCCCTCTTTACCCCTTCATACCCCTTCCCTCTATACCCCTCTCTACCCCTTCCTTCTATACCCCTTCATACCCCTTCCCTCTATACCCCTCTCTACCCCTTCCCTCTATACCCTTAACTACCTCAGGGGAAGGGGGTAGACAGGGAGTTATTTTGTGGTGGATGACTAATTAAATTGATTAGAACTGAGCTGGCGTTGGAGACAGAGAGACAGGAAGAGGAAATGGAGACAGATGACCCTATCCTGTATGGATGCTGCTGCTACGCCACAGGAATGACAAATGTCTACTCTGTGGTAGGAATGGCAATATGTCTACTCTGTGAAAAAATTGCAATATGTCTACTCTGTGGTAGGAATGGTAATATGTCTACTCTGTGGTAGGAATGGTAATATATCTACTCTGTGGTAGGAATGACAATATGTCTACTCTTTGGTAGGAATGACAATATGTCTACTCTGTGGCAGGAATGACAATATGTCTACTCTGTGGTAGGAATGGCAATATGTCTACTCTGTGAAAAAATTGCAATATGTCTACTCTGTGGTAGGAATGGTAATATGTCTACTCTGTGGTAGGAATGGTAATATGTCTACTCTGTGGTAGGAATGACAATATGTCTACTCTTTGGTAGGAATGACAATATGTCTACTCTGTGGCAGGAATAGCAATATGTCTACTCTGTGGTAGGATTAGCAATATGTCTACTCTGTGGTAGGAATGACAACATGTCTACTCTGTGGTAGGAATGACAATATGTCTACTCTGTGGCAGGAATAGCAATATGTCTACTCTGTGGTAGGAATGACAATATGTCTACTCTGTGGTAGGAATGACAATATGTCTACTCTGTGGTAGGAATAGCAATATGTCTACTCTGTGGTAGGAATGACAATATGTCTACTCTGTGGTAGGAATAACAATATGTCTACTCTGTGGTAGGAATGACAATATGTCTACTCTGTGGTAGGAATGACAATATGTCTACTCTGTGGTAGGAATGACAATATGTCTACTCTGTGGTAGGAATGACAATATGTCTACTCTGTGGTAAGAATGGTAATATGTCTACTCTGTGGTAGGAATAACAATATGTCTACTCTGTAGTAGGAATGACAATATGTCTACTCTGTAGTAGGAATGACAATATGTCTACTCTGTGGTAGGAATAGCAATATGTCTACTCTGTGGTAGGAATGACAATGTGTCTACTCTGTGGTAGGAATGACAATATGTCTACTCTGTGGTAGGAATGACAATATGTCTACTCTGTGGTAGGAATGACAATATGTCTACTCTGTGGTAGGAATGACAATACGTCTACTCTGTGGTAGGAATAGCAATATGTCTACTCTGTAGTAGGAATGACAAGACATTCCTTTGCTCTCTGTCTTGCGGTCTCTCTGTCCGTCATTGTTGTATTCTGACTATAGGACAGCGTTATAAGTCATTGTTGTATTCTGACTATAGGACAGTGTTATAAGTCATTGTTGTGTTCTGACTATAGGACAGTGTTGTATTCTGACTATAGGACAGTGTTGTATTCTGACTGTAGGACAGTGTTAAAAGTCATTGTTGTATTCTGACTATAGGACAGTGTTATAAGTCATTGTTTTATTCTGACTATAGGACAGTGTTGTATTCTGACTATAGGACAGTGTTGTATTCTGACTATAGGACAGTGTTAAAAGTCATTGTTGTATTCTGACAGTGGGACAGTGTTATAAGTCATTGTTGTATTCTGACTATAGGACAGTGTTATAAGTCATTGTTGTATTCTGACTATAGGACAGCGTTGTATTCTGACTATAGGACAGTGTTATAAGTCATTGTTGTATTCTGACTATAGGACAGTGTTATAAGTCATTGTTGTATTCTGACTGTAGGACAGCGTTGTATTCTGACTATAGGACAGCGTTATAAGTCATTGTTGTATTCTGACTATAGGACAGTGTTATAAGTCATTGTTTTATTCTGACTATAGGACAGTGTTGTATTCTGACTATAGGACAGTGTTGTATTCTGACTATAGGACAGTGTTGTATTCTGACTGTAGGACAGTGTTATAAGTCATTGTTGTATTCTGACTATAGGACAGTGTTATAAGTCATTGTTGTATTCTGACTATAGGACAGTGTTATAAGTCATTGTTGTATTCTGACTATAGGACAGTGTTATAAGTCATTGTTGTATTCTGACTATAGGACAGTGTTATAAATCATTGTTGTATTCTGACTATAGGACAGCGTTATAAGTCATTGTTGTATTCTGACTATAGGACAGTGTTATAAGTCATTGTTGTATTCTGACTATAGGACAGTGTTATAAGTCATTGTTGTATTCTGACTATAGGACAGTGTTATAAGTCATTGTTGTATTCTGACAGTAGGACAGTGTTATAAGTCATTGTTGTATTCTGACTATAGGACAGTGTTAAAAGTCATTGTTGTATTCTGACAGTAGGACAGTGTTATAAGTCATTGTTGTATTCTGACAGTAGGACAGTGTTGTATTCTGACAGTAGGACAGTGTTATAAGTCATTGTTGTATTCTGACAGTAGGACAGTGTTGTATTCTGACAGTAGGACAGTGTTATAAGTCATTGTTGTATTCTGACAGTAGGACAGTGTTGTATTCTGACTATAGGACAGTGTTATAAGTCATTGTTGTATTCTGACTATAGGACAGTGTTATAAGTCATTGTTGTAATCTGACTATAGGACAGTGTTATAAGTCATTGTTGTATTCTGACTATAGGATAGTGTTATAAGTCATTGTTGTGTTCTGACTATAGGACAGTGTTATAAGTCATTGTTGTATTCTGACTATAGGACAGTGTTATAAGTCATTGTTGTATTCTGACTATAGGACAGTGTTATAAGTCATTGTTGTATTCTGACTGTAGGACAGCGTTGTATTCTGACTATAGGACAGCATTATAAGTCATTGTTGTATTCTGACTATAGGACAGTGTTATAAGTCATTGTTGTATTCTGACTATAGGACAGTGTTATAAGTCATTGTTGTATTCTGACTATAGGACAGTGTTATAAGTCATTGTTGTATTCTGACTATAGGACAGTGTTATAAGTCATTGTTGTATTCTGACTATAGGAAAGTGTTATAAATCATTGTTGTATTCTGACTATAGGACAGTGTTATAAATCATTGTTGTATTCTGACTATAGGACAGTGTTATAAGTCATTGTTGTATTCTGACTATAGGACAGTGTTATAAATCATTGTTGTATTCTGACTATAGGACAGTGTTATAAGTCATTGTTGTATTCTGATCATAGGACAGTGTTATAAGTCATTGTTGTATTCTGATCATAGGACAGTGTTATAAGTCATTGTTGTATTCTGACTATAGGACAGTGTTATAAGTCATTGTTGTATTCTGATCATAGGACAGTGTTATAAGTCATTGTTGTATTCTGACTATAGGACAGTGTTATAAGTCATTGTTGTATTCTGACAGTAGGACAGTGTTATAAGTCATTGTTGTATTCTGATCATAGGACAGTGTTATAAGTCATTGTTGTATTCTGACAGTAGGACAGTGTTATAAGTCATTGTTGTATTCTGATCATAGGACAGTGTTGTATTCTGACTATAGGACAGTGTTATAAGTCATTGTTGTATTCTGACTATAGGACAGTGTTATAAGTCATTGTTGTATTCTGATCATAGGACAGTGTTGTATTCTGACTATAGGACAGTGTTATAAGTCATTGTTGTATTCTGACTATAGGACAGTGTTATAAGTCATTGTTGTATTCTGACTGTAGGACAGCGTTGTATTCTGACTATAGGACAGCATTATAAGTCATTGTTGTATTCTGACTATAGGACAGTGTTATAAGTCATTGTTGTATTCTGACTATAGGACAGTGTTGTATTCTGACTATAGGACAGTGTTATAAGTCATTGTTGTATTCTGACTATAGGACAGTGTTGTATTCTGACTATAGGACAGTGTTATAAGTCATTGTTGTATTCTGACTATAGGACAGCGTTATAAGTCATTGTTGTATTCTGACTATAGGACAGTGTTATAAGTCATTGTTGTATTCTGACTATAGGACAGTGTTATAAGTCATTGTTGTATTCTGACAGTAGGACAGTGTTGTATTCTGACTATAGGACAGCGTTATAAGTCATTGTTGTATTCTGACAGTGGGACAGTGTTATAAGTCATTGTTGTATTCTGACAGTGGGACAGTGTTATAAGTCATTGTTGTATTCTGACTATAGGACAGTGTTATAAGTCATTGTTGTATTCTGACTATAGGACAGTGTTATAAGTCATTGTTGTATTCTGACAGTAGGACAGTGTTGTATTCTGACTATAGGACAGCGTTATAAGTCATTGTTGTATTCTGACAGTGGGACAGTGTTATAAGTCATTGTTTTATTCTGACTATAGGACAGTGTTGTATTCTGACTATAGGACAGTGTTGTATTCTGACTATAGGACAGTGTTAAAAGTCATTGTTGTATTCTGACAGTGGGACAGTGTTATAAGTCATTGTTGTATTCTGACTATAGGACAGTGTTATAAGTCATTGTTGTATTCTGACTATAGGACAGCGTTGTATTCTGACTATAGGACAGTGTTATAAGTCATTGTTGTATTCTGACTATAGGATCGTGTTATAAGTCATTGTTGTATTCTGACTGTAGGACAACGTTGTATTCTAACTATAGGACAGCGTTATAAGTCATTGTTGTATTCTGACTATAGGACAGTGTTATAAGTCATTGTTTTATTCTGACTATAGGACAGTGTTGTATTCTGACTATAGGACAGTGTTGTATTCTGACTGTAGGACAGTGTTAAAAGTCATTGTTGTATTCTGACAGTGGGACAGTGTTATAAGTCATTGTTGTATTCTGACTATAGGACAGTGTTATAAGTCATTGTTGTATTCTGACTATAGGACAGTGTTATAAGTCATTGTTGTATTCTGACTATAGGACAGTGTTATAAGTCATTGTTGTATTCTGACTATAGGACAGTGTTATAAATCATTGTTGTATTCTGACTATAGGACAGCGTTATAAGTCATTGTTGTATTCTGACTATAGGACAGTGTTATAAGTCATTGTTGTATTCTGACAGTAGGACAGTGTTATAAGTCATTGTTGTATTCTGACTATAGGACAGTGTTAAAAGTCATTGTTGTATTCTGACAGTAGGACAGTGTTATAAGTCATTGTTGTATTCTGACAGTAGGACAGTGTTGTATTCTGACAGTAGGACAGTGTTATAAGTCATTGTTGTATTCTGACAGTAGGACAGTGTTGTATTCTGACAGTAGGACAGTGTTATAAGTCATTGTTGTATTCTGATCATAGGACAGTGTTGTATTCTGACTATAGGACAGTGTTATAAGTCATTGTTGTATTCTGACTATAGGACAGTGTTATAAGTCATTGTTGTATTCTGACTGTAGGACAGCGTTGTATTCTGACTATAGGACAGCATTATAAGTCATTGTTGTATTCTGACTATAGGACAGTGTTATAAGTCATTGTTGTATTCTGACTATAGGACAGTGTTGTATTCTGACTATAGGACAGTGTTATAAGTCATTGTTGTATTCTGACTATAGGACAGTGTTGTATTCTGACTATAGGACAGTGTTATAAGTCATTGTTGTATTCTGACTATAGGACAGCGTTATAAGTCATTGTTGTATTCTGACTATAGGACAGTGTTATAAGTCATTGTTGTATTCTGACTATAGGACAGTGTTATAAGTCATTGTTGTATTCTGACAGTAGGACAGTGTTGTATTCTGACTATAGGACAGCGTTATAAGTCATTGTTGTATTCTGACAGTGGGACAGTGTTATAAGTCATTGTTGTATTCTGACAGTGGGACAGTGTTATAAGTCATTGTTGTATTCTGACTATAGGACAGTGTTATAAGTCATTGTTGTATTCTGACTATAGGACAGTGTTATAAGTCATTGTTGTATTCTGACAGTAGGACAGTGTTGTATTCTGACTATAGGACAGCGTTATAAGTCATTGTTGTATTCTGACAGTGGGACAGTGTTATAAGTCATTGTTTTATTCTGACTATAGGACAGTGTTGTATTCTGACTATAGGACAGTGTTGTATTCTGACTATAGGACAGTGTTAAAAGTCATTGTTGTATTCTGACAGTGGGACAGTGTTATAAGTCATTGTTGTATTCTGACTATAGGACAGTGTTATAAGTCATTGTTGTATTCTGACTATAGGACAGCGTTGTATTCTGACTATAGGACAGTGTTATAAGTCATTGTTGTATTCTGACTATAGGATCGTGTTATAAGTCATTGTTGTATTCTGACTGTAGGACAACGTTGTATTCTAACTATAGGACAGCGTTATAAGTCATTGTTGTATTCTGACTATAGGACAGTGTTATAAGTCATTGTTTTATTCTGACTATAGGACAGTGTTGTATTCTGACTATAGGACAGTGTTGTATTCTGACTGTAGGACAGTGTTAAAAGTCATTGTTGTATTCTGACAGTGGGACAGTGTTATAAGTCATTGTTGTATTCTGACTATAGGACAGTGTTATAAGTCATTGTTGTATTCTGACTATAGGACAGTGTTATAAGTCATTGTTGTATTCTGACTATAGGACAGTGTTATAAGTCATTGTTGTATTCTGACTATAGGACAGTGTTATAAAACATTGTTGTATTCTGACTATAGGACAGCGTTATAAGTCATTGTTGTATTCTGACTATAGGACAGTGTTATAAGTCATTGTTGTATTCTGACTATAGGACAGTGTTATAAGTCATTGTTGTATTCTGACTATAGGACAGTGTTATAAGTCATTGTTGTATTCTGACAGTAGGACAGTGTTATAAGTCATTGTTGTATTCTGACTATAGGACAGTGTTAAAAGTCATTGTTGTATTCTGACAGTAGGACAGTGTTATAAGTCATTGTTGTATTCTGACAGTAGGACAGTGTTGTATTCTGACAGTAGGACAGTGTTATAAGTCATTGTTGTATTCTGACAGTAGGACAGTGTTGTATTCTGACAGTAGGACAGTGTTATAAGTCATTGTTGTATTCTGACAGTAGGACAGTGTTGTATTCTGACTATAGGACAGTGTTATAAGTCATTGTTGTATTCTGACTATAGGACAGTGTTATAAGTCATTGTTGGAATCTGACTATAGGACAGTGTTATAAGTCATTGTTGTATTCTGACTATAGGACAGTGTTTTAAGTCATTGTTGTGTTCTGACTATAGGACAGTGTTATAAGTCATTGTTGTATTCTGACTATAGGACAGTGTTATAAGTCATTGTTGTATTCTGACTATAGGACAGTGTTATAAGTCATTGTTGTATTCTGACTGTAGGACAGCGTTGTATTCAGACTATAGGACAGCATTATAAGTCATTGTTGTATTCTGACTATAGGACAGTGTTATAAGTCATTGTTGTATTCTGACTATAGGACAGTGTTATAAGTCATTGTTGTATTCTGACTATAGGACAGTGTTATAAGTCATTGTTGTATTCTGACTATAGGACAGTGTTATAAGTCATTGTTGTATTCTGACTATAGGAAAGTGTTATAAATCATTGTTGTATTCTGACTATAGGACAGTGTTATAAATCATTGTTGTATTCTGACTATAGGACAGTGTTATAAGTCATTGTTGTATTCTGACTATAGGACAGTGTTATAAATCATTGTTGTATTCTGACTATAGGACAGTGTTATAAGTCATTGTTGTATTCTGATCATAGGACAGTGTTATAAGTCATTGTTGTATTCTGATCATAGGACAGTGTTATAAGTCATTGTTGTATTCTGACTATAGGACAGTGTTATAAGTCATTGTTGTATTCTGATCATAGGACAGTGTTATAAGTCATTGTTGTATTCTGACTATAGGACAGTGTTATAAGTCATTGTTGTATTCTGACAGTAGGACAGTGTTATAAGTCATTGTTGTATTCTGATCATAGGACAGTGTTATAAGTCATTGTTGTATTCTGACAGTAGGACAGTGTTATAAGTCATTGTTGTATTCTGATCATAGGACAGTGTTGTATTCTGACTATAGGACAGTGTTATAAGTCATTGTTGTATTCTGACTATAGGACAGTGTTATAAGTCATTGTTGTATTCTGATCATAGGACAGTGTTGTATTCTGACTATAGGACAGTGTTATAAGTCATTGTTGTATTCTGACTATAGGACAGTGTTATAAGTCATTGTTGTATTCTGACTGTAGGACAGCGTTGTATTCTGACTATAGGACAGCATTATAAGTCATTGTTGTATTCTGACTATAGGACAGTGTTATAAGTCATTGTTGTATTCTGACTATAGGACAGTGTTGTATTCTGACTATAGGACAGTGTTATAAGTCATTGTTGTATTCTGACTATAGGACAGTGTTGTATTCTGACTATAGGACAGTGTTATAAGTCATTGTTGTATTCTGACTATAGGACAGCGTTATAAGTCATTGTTGTATTCTGACTATAGGACAGTTTTAAAAGTCATTGTTGTATTCTGACTATAGGACAGTGTTATAAGTCATTGTTGTATTCTGACAGTAGGACAGTGTTGTATTCTGACTATAGGACAGCGTTATAAGTCATTGTTGTATTCTGACAGTGGGACAGTGTTATAAGTCATTGTTGTATTCTGACAGTGGGACAGTGTTATAAGTCATTGTTGTATTCTGACTATAGGACAGTGTTATAAGTCATTGTTGTATTCTGACTATAGGACAGTGTTATAAGTCATTGTTGTATTCTGACAGTAGGACAGTGTTGTATTCTGACTATAGGACAGCGTTATAAGTCATTGTTGTATTCTGACAGTGGGACAGTGTTATAAGTCATTGTTGTATTCTGACTATAGGAAAGTGTTATAAGTCATTGTTGTATTCTGACAGTGGGACAGTGTTATAAGTCATTGTTGTATTCTGACTATAGGACAGTGTTATAAGTCATTGTTGTATTCTGACAGTAGGACAGTGTTGTATTCTGACAGTAGGACAGTGTTATAAGTCATTGTTGTATTCTGACTATAGGACAGTGTTATAAGTCATTGTTGTATTCTGACAGTAGGACAGTGTTGTATTCTGACTATAGGACAGCGTTATAAGTCATTGTTGTATTCTGACAGTGGGACAGTGTTATAAGTCATTGTTGTATTCTGACAGTGGGACAGTGTTATAAGTCATTGTTGTATTCTGACTATAGGACAGTGTTATAAGTCATTGTTGTATTCTGACAGTAGGACAGTGTTGTATTCTGACTATAGGACAGCGTTATAAGTCATTGTTGTATTCTGACAGTGGGACAGTGTTATAAGTCATTGTTGTATTCTGACTATAGGAAAGTGTTATAAGTCATTATTGTATTCTGACAGTGGGACAGTGTTATAAGTCATTGTTGTATTCTGACTATAGGACAGTGTTATAAGTCATTGTTGTATTCTGACAGTGGGACAGTGTTATAAGTCATTGTTATATTCTGACTATAGGACAGTGTTATAAGTCATTGTTGTATTCTGACAGTAGGACAGTGTTGTATTCTGACAGTAGGACAGTGTTATAAGTCATTGTTGTATTCTGACTATAGGACAGTGTTATAAGTCATTGTTGTATTCTGACAGTAGGACAGTGTTATAAGTCATTGTTGTATTCTGACAGTAGGACAGTGTTATAAGTCATTGTTGTATTCTGACAGTAGGACAGTGTTGTATTCTGACTATAGGACAGCGTTATAAGTCATTGTTGTATTCTGACAGTGGGACAGCGTTATAAGTCATTGTTGTATTCTGACTATAGGACAGTGTTATAAGTCATTGTTTTATTCTGACTATAGGACAGTGTTGTATTCTGACTATAGGACAGTGTTGTATTCTGACTGTAGGACAGTGTTAAAAGTCATTGTTGTATTCTGACAGTGGGACAGTGTTATAAGTCATTGTTGTATTCTGACTATAGGACAGTGTTATAAGTCATTGTTGTATTCTGACTATAGGACAGTGTTATAAGTCATTGTTGTATTCTGACTATAGGACAGTGTTATAAGTCATTGTTGTATTCTGACTATAGGACAGTGTTATAAAACATTGTTGTATTCTGACTATAGGACAGCGTTATAAGTCATTGTTGTATTCTGACTATAGGACAGTGTTATAAGTCATTGTTGTATTCTGACTATAGGACAGTGTTATAAGTCATTGTTGTATTCTGACTATAGGACAGTGTTATAAGTCATTGTTGTATTCTGACAGTAGGACAGTGTTATAAGTCATTGTTGTATTCTGACTATAGGACAGTGTTAAAAGTCATTGTTGTATTCTGACAGTAGGACAGTGTTATAAGTCATTGTTGTATTCTGACAGTAGGACAGTGTTGTATTCTGACAGTAGGACAGTGTTATAAGTCATTGTTGTATTCTGACAGTAGGACAGTGTTGTATTCTGACAGTAGGACAGTGTTATAAGTCATTGTTGTATTCTGACAGTAGGACAGTGTTGTATTCTGACTATAGGACAGTGTTATAAGTCATTGTTGTATTCTGACTATAGGACAGTGTTATAAGTCATTGTTGGAATCTGACTATAGGACAGTGTTATAAGTCATTGTTGTATTCTGACTATAGGACAGTGTTATAAGTCATTGTTGTGTTCTGACTATAGGACAGTGTTATAAGTCATTGTTGTATTCTGACTATAGGACAGTGTTATAAGTCATTGTTGTATTCTGACTATAGGACAGTGTTATAAGTCATTGTTGTATTCTGACTGTAGGACAGCGTTGTATTCAGACTATAGGACAGCATTATAAGTCATTGTTGTATTCTGACTATAGGACAGTGTTATAAGTCATTGTTGTATTCTGACTATAGGACAGTGTTATAAGTCATTGTTGTATTCTGACTATAGGACAGTGTTATAAGTCATTGTTGTATTCTGACTATAGGACAGTGTTATAAGTCATTGTTGTATTCTGACTATAGGAAAGTGTTATAAATCATTGTTGTATTCTGACTATAGGACAGTGTTATAAATCATTGTTGTATTCTGACTATAGGACAGTGTTATAAGTCATTGTTGTATTCTGACTATAGGACAGTGTTATAAATCATTGTTGTATTCTGACTATAGGACAGTGTTATAAGTCATTGTTGTATTCTGATCATAGGACAGTGTTATAAGTCATTGTTGTATTCTGATCATAGGACAGTGTTATAAGTCATTGTTGTATTCTGACTATAGGACAGTGTTATAAGTCATTGTTGTATTCTGATCATAGGACAGTGTTATAAGTCATTGTTGTATTCTGACTATAGGACAGTGTTATAAGTCATTGTTGTATTCTGACAGTAGGACAGTGTTATAAGTCATTGTTGTATTCTGATCATAGGACAGTGTTATAAGTCATTGTTGTATTCTGACAGTAGGACAGTGTTATAAGTCATTGTTGTATTCTGATCATAGGACAGTGTTGTATTCTGACTATAGGACAGTGTTATAAGTCATTGTTGTATTCTGACTATAGGACAGTGTTATAAGTCATTGTTGTATTCTGATCATAGGACAGTGTTGTATTCTGACTATAGGACAGTGTTATAAGTCATTGTTGTATTCTGACTATAGGACAGTGTTATAAGTCATTGTTGTATTCTGACTGTAGGACAGCGTTGTATTCTGACTATAGGACAGCATTATAAGTCATTGTTGTATTCTGACTATAGGACAGTGTTATAAGTCATTGTTGTATTCTGACTATAGGACAGTGTTGTATTCTGACTATAGGACAGTGTTATAAGTCATTGTTGTATTCTGACTATAGGACAGTGTTGTATTCTGACTATAGGACAGTGTTATAAGTCATTGTTGTATTCTGACTATAGGACAGCGTTATAAGTCATTGTTGTATTCTGACTATAGGACAGTTTTAAAAGTCATTGTTGTATTCTGACTATAGGACAGTGTTATAAGTCATTGTTGTATTCTGACAGTAGGACAGTGTTGTATTCTGACTATAGGACAGCGTTATAAGTCATTGTTGTATTCTGACAGTGGGACAGTGTTATAAGTCATTGTTGTATTCTGACAGTGGGACAGTGTTATAAGTCATTGTTGTATTCTGACTATAGGACAGTGTTATAAGTCATTGTTGTATTCTGACTATAGGACAGTGTTATAAGTCATTGTTGTATTCTGACAGTAGGACAGTGTTGTATTCTGACTATAGGACAGCGTTATAAGTCATTGTTGTATTCTGACAGTGGGACAGTGTTATAAGTCATTGTTGTATTCTGACTATAGGAAAGTGTTATAAGTCATTGTTGTATTCTGACAGTGGGACAGTGTTATAAGTCATTGTTGTATTCTGACTATAGGACAGTGTTATAAGTCATTGTTGTATTCTGACAGTAGGACAGTGTTGTATTCTGACAGTAGGACAGTGTTATAAGTCATTGTTGTATTCTGACTATAGGACAGTGTTATAAGTCATTGTTGTATTCTGACAGTAGGACAGTGTTGTATTCTGACTATAGGACAGCGTTATAAGTCATTGTTGTATTCTGACAGTGGGACAGTGTTATAAGTCATTGTTGTATTCTGACAGTGGGACAGTGTTATAAGTCATTGTTGTATTCTGACTATAGGACAGTGTTATAAGTCATTGTTGTATTCTGACAGTAGGACAGTGTTGTATTCTGACTATAGGACAGCGTTATAAGTCATTGTTGTATTCTGACAGTGGGACAGTGTTATAAGTCATTGTTGTATTCTGACTATAGGAAAGTGTTATAAGTCATTATTGTATTCTGACAGTGGGACAGTGTTATAAGTCATTGTTGTATTCTGACTATAGGACAGTGTTATAAGTCATTGTTGTATTCTGACAGTGGGACAGTGTTATAAGTCATTGTTATATTCTGACTATAGGACAGTGTTATAAGTCATTGTTGTATTCTGACAGTAGGACAGTGTTGTATTCTGACAGTAGGACAGTGTTATAAGTCATTGTTGTATTCTGACTATAGGACAGTGTTATAAGTCATTGTTGTATTCTGACAGTAGGACAGTGTTATAAGTCATTGTTGTATTCTGACAGTAGGACAGTGTTATAAGTCATTGTTGTATTCTGACAGTAGGACAGTGTTGTATTCTGACTATAGGACAGCGTTATAAGTCATTGTTGTATTCTGACAGTGGGACAGTGTTATAAGTCATTGTTGTATTCTGACTATAGGACAGTGTTATAAGTCATTGTTGTATTCTGACAGTAGGACAGTGTTATAAGTCATTGTTGTATTCTGACTATAGGACAGCGTTATAAGTCATTGTTGTATTCTGACAGTAGGACAGTGTTGTATTCTGACTATAGGACAGTGTTATAAGTCATTGTTGTATTCTGACTGTAGGACAGCGTTGTATTCTGACTATAGGACAGCATTATAAGTCATTGTTGTATTCTGACTATAGGACAGTGTTATAAGTCATTGTTGTATTCTGATCATAGGACAGTGTTGTATTCTGACTATAGGACAGTGTTATAAGTCATTGTTGTATTCTGACTGTAGGACAGCGTTGTATTCTGACTATAGGACAGCATTATAAGTCATTGTTGTATTCTGACTATAGGACAGTGTTATAAGTCATTGTTGTATTCTGACTATAGGACAGTGTTATAAGTCATTGTTGTATTCTGACTATAGGACAGTGTTATAAGTCATTGTTGTATTCTGACTATAGGACAGTGTTATAAATCATTGTTGTATTCTGACTATAGGACAGTGTTATAAATCATTGTTGTATTCTGACAGTAGGACAGTGTTATAAGTCATTGTTGTATTCTGACTATAGGACAGTGTTATAAATCATTGTTGTATTCTGACTATAGGACAGTGTTATAAGTCATTGTTGTATTCTGATCATAGGACAGTGTTATAAGTCATTGTTGTATTCTGATCATAGGACAGTGTTATAAGTCATTGTTGTATTCTGACTATAGGACAGTGTTATAAGTCATTGTTGTATTCTGATCATAGGACAGTGTTATAAGTCATTGTTGTATTCTGACTATAGGACAGTGTTATAAGTCATTGTTGTATTCTGACAGTAGGACAGTGTTATAAGTCATTGTTGTATTCTGATCATAGGACAGTGTTATAAGTCATTGTTGTATTCTGACAGTAGGACAGTGTTATAAGTCATTGTTGTATTCTGATCATAGGACAGTGTTGTATTCTGACTATAGGACAGTGTTATAAGTCATTGTTGTATTCTGACTATAGGACAGTGTTATAAGTCATTGTTGTATTCTGATCATAGGACAGTGTTGTATTCTGACTATAGGACAGTGTTATAAGTCATTGTTGTATTCTGACTATAGGACAGTGTTATAAGTCATTGTTGTATTCTGACTGTAGGACAGCGTTGTATTCTGACTATAGGACAGCATTATAAGTCATTGTTGTATTCTGACAGTAGGACAGTGTTATAAGTCATTGTTGTATTCTGACAGTAGGACAGTGTTATAAGTCATTGTTGTATTCTGACAGTAGGACAGTGTTGTATTCTGACTATAGGACAGCGTTATAAGTCATTGTTGTATTCTGACAGTGGGACAGTGTTATAAGTCATTGTTGTATTCTGACTATAGGACAGTGTTATAAGTCATTGTTGTATTCTGACAGTAGGACAGTGTTATAAGTCATTGTTGTATTCTGACTATAGGACAGCGTTATAAGTCATTGTTGTATTCTGACAGTAGGACAGTGTTGTATTCTGACTATAGGACAGTGTTATAAGTCATTGTTGTATTCTGACTGTAGGACAGCGTTGTATTCTGACTATAGGACAGCATTATAAGTCATTGTTGTATTCTGACTATAGGACAGTGTTATAAGTCATTGTTGTATTCTGATCATAGGACAGTGTTGTATTCTGACTATAGGACAGTGTTATAAGTCATTGTTGTATTCTGACTGTAGGACAGCGTTGTATTCTGACTATAGGACAGCATTATAAGTCATTGTTGTATTCTGACTATAGGACAGTGTTATAAGTCATTGTTGTATTCTGACTATAGGACAGTGTTATAAGTCATTGTTGTATTCTGACTATAGGACAGTGTTATAAGTCATTGTTGTATTCTGACTATAGGACAGTGTTATAAATCATTGTTGTATTCTGACTATAGGACAGTGTTATAAATCATTGTTGTATTCTGACTATAGGACAGTGTTATAAATCATTGTTGTATTCTGACTATAGGACAGTGTTATAAGTCATTGTTGTATTCTGATCATAGGACAGTGTTATAAGTCATTGTTGTATTCTGATCATAGGACAGTGTTATAAGTCATTGTTGTATTCTGACTATAGGACAGTGTTATAAGTCATTGTTGTATTCTGATCATAGGACAGTGTTATAAGTCATTGTTGTATTCTGACTATAGGACAGTGTTATAAGTCATTGTTGTATTCTGACAGTAGGACAGTGTTATAAGTCATTGTTGTATTCTGATCATAGGACAGTGTTATAAGTCATTGTTGTATTCTGACAGTAGGACAGTGTTATAAGTCATTGTTGTATTCTGATCATAGGACAGTGTTGTATTCTGACTATAGGACAGTGTTATAAGTCATTGTTGTATTCTGACTATAGGACAGTGTTATAAGTCATTGTTGTATTCTGATCATAGGACAGTGTTGTATTCTGACTATAGGACAGTGTTATAAGTCATTGTTGTATTCTGACTATAGGACAGTGTTATAAGTCATTGTTGTATTCTGACTGTAGGACAGCGTTGTATTCTGACTATAGGACAGCATTATAAGTCATTGTTGTATTCTGACTATAGGACAGTGTTATAAGTCATTGTTGTATTCTGACTATAGGACAGTGTTGTATTCTGACTATAGGACAGTGTTATAAGTCATTGTTGTATTTTGACTATAGGACAGTGTTGTATTCTGACTATAGGACAGTGTTATAAGTCATTGTTGTATTCTGACTATAGGACAGCGTTATAAGTCATTGTTGTATTCTGACTATAGGACAGTGTTATAAGTCATTGTTGTATTCTGACTATAGGACAGTGTTATAAGTCATTGTTGTATTCTGACAGTAGGACAGTGTTGTATTCTGACTATAGGACAGCGTTATAAGTCATTGTTGTATTCTGACAGTGGGACAGTGTTATAAGTCATTGTTGTATTCTGACAGTGGGACAGTGTTATAAGTCATTGTTGAATTCTGACTATAGGACAGTGTTATAAGTCATTGTTGTATTCTGACTATAGGACAGTGTTATAAGTCATTGTTGTATTCTGACAGTAGGACAGTGTTGTATTCTGACTATAGGACAGCGTTATAAGTCATTGTTGTATTCTGACAGTGGGACAGTGTTATAAGTCATTGTTGTATTCTGACTATAGGAAAGTGTTATAAGTCATTGTTGTATTCTGACAGTGGGACAGTGTTATAAGTCATTGTTGTATTCTGACTATAGGACAGTGTTATAAGTCATTGTTGTATTCTGACAGTAGGACAGTGTTGTATTCTGACAGTAGGACAGTGTTATAAGTCATTGTTGTATTCTGACTATAGGACAGTGTTATAAGTCATTGTTGTATTCTGACAGTAGGACAGTGTTGTATTCTGACTATAGGACAGCGTTATAAGTCATTGTTGTATTCTGACAGTGGGACAGTGTTATAAGTCATTGTTGTATTCTGACAGTGGGACAGTGTTATAAGTCATTGTTGTATTCTGACTATAGGACAGTGTTCTAAGTCATTGTTGTATTCTGACAGTAGGACAGTGTTGTATTCTGACTATAGGACAGCGTTATAAGTCATTGTTGTATTCTGACTATAGGACAGTGTTATAAGTCATTGTTGTATTCTGACTATAGGACAGTGTTATAAATCATTGTTGTATTCTGACTATAGGACAGTGTTATAAGTCATTGTTGTATTCTGATCATAGGACAGTGTTATAAGTCATTGTTGTATTCTGATCATAGGACAGTGTTATAAGTCATTGTTGTATTCTGACTATAGGACAGTGTTATAAGTCATTGTTGTATTCTGACAGTAGGACAGTGTTATAAGTCATTGTTGTATTCTGATCATAGGACAGTGTTATAAGTCATTGTTGTATTCTGACAGTAGGACAGTGTTATAAGTCATTGTTGTATTCTGATCATAGGACAGTGTTGTATTCTGACTATAGGACAGTGTTATAAGTCATTGTTGTATTCTGACTATAGGACAGTGTTATAAGTCATTGTTGTATTCTGATCATAGGACAGTGTTGTATTCTGACTATAGGACAGTGTTATAAGTCATTGTTGTATTCTGACTATAGGACAGTGTTATAAGTCATTGTTGTATTCTGACTGTAGGACAGCGTTGTATTCTGACTATAGGACAGCATTATAAGTCATTGTTGTATTCTGACTATAGGACAGTGTTATAAGTCATTGTTGTATTCTGACTATAGGACAGTGTTGTATTCTGACTATAGGACAGTGTTATAAGTCATTGTTATATTTTGACTATAGGACAGTGTTGTATTCTGACTATAGGACAGTGTTATAAGTCATTGTTGTATTCTGACTATAGGACAGCGTTATAAGTCATTGTTGTATTCTGACTATAGGACAGTGTTATAAGTCATTGTTGTATTCTGACAGTAGGACAGTGTTGTATTCTGACTATAGGACAGCGTTATAAGTCATTGTTGTATTCTGACAGTGGGACAGTGTTATAAGTCATTGTTGTATTCTGACAGTGGGACAGTGTTATAAGTCATTGTTGTATTCTGACTATAGGACAGTGTTATAAGTCATTGTTGTATTCTGACTATAGGACAGTGTTATAAGTCATTGTTGTATTCTGACAGTAGGACAGTGTTGTATTCTGACTATAGGACAGCGTTATAAGTCATTGTTGTATTCTGACAGTGGGACAGTGTTATAAGTCATTGTTGTATTCTGACTATAGGAAAGTGTTATAAGTCATTGTTGTATTCTGACAGTGGGACAGTGTTATAAGTCATTGTTGTATTCTGACTATAGGACAGTGTTATAAGTCATTGTTGTATTCTGACAGTAGGACAGTGTTGTATTCTGACAGTAGGACAGTGTTATAAGTCATTGTTGTATTCTGACTAATGGACAGTGTTATAAGTCATTGTTGTATTCTGACAGTAGGACAGTGTTGTATTCTGACTATAGGACAGCGTTATAAGTCATTGTTGTATTCTGACAGTGGGACAGTGTTATAAGTCATTGTTGTATTCTGACAGTGGGACAGTGTTATAAGTCATTGTTGTATTCTGACTATAGGACAGTGTTCTAAGTCATTGTTGTATTCTGACAGTAGGACAGTGTTGTATTCTGACTATAGGACAGCGTTATAAGTCATTGTTGTATTCTGACAGTGGGACAGTGTTATAAGTCATTGTTGTATTCTGACTATAGGACAGTGTTATAAGTCATTGTTGTATTCTGACAGTGGGACAGTGTTATAAGTCATTGTTGTATTCTGACTATAGGAAAGTGTTATAAGTCATTGTTGTATTCTGACAGTGGGACAGTGTTATAAGTCATTGTTGTATTCTGACTATAGGACAGTGTTATAAGTCATTGTTGTATTCTGACAGTGGGACAGTGTTATAAGTCATTGTTGTATTCTGACTATAGGACAGTGTTATAAGTCATTGTTGTATTCTGACAGTAGGACAGTGTTGTATTCTGACAGTAGGACAGTGTTATAAGTCATTGTTGTATTCTGACTATAGGACAGCGTTATAAGTCATTGTTGTATTCTGACAGTAGGACAGTGTTATAAGTCATTGTTGTATTCTGACAGTAGGACAGTGTTATAAGTCATTGTTGTATTCTGACAGTAGGACAGTGTTGTATTCTGACTATAGGACAGCGTTATAAGTCATTGTTGTATTCTGACAGTGGGACAGTGTTATAAGTCATTGTTGTATTCTGACTATAGGACAGTGTTATAAGTCATTGTTGTATTCTGACAGTAGGACAGTGTTATAAGTCATTGTTGTATTCTGACAGTAGGACAGTGTTATAAGTCATTGTTGTATTCTGACAGTAGGACAGTGTTGTATTCTGACTATAGGACAGCGTTATAAGTCATTGTTGTATTCTGACAGTGGGACAGTGTTATAAGTCATTGTTGTATTCTGACTATAGGACAGTGTTATAAGTCATTGTTGTATTCTGACAGTAGGACAGTGTTATAAGTCATTGTTGTATTCTGATCATATGACAGTGTTGTATTCTGACTATAGGACAGTGTTATAAGTCATTGTTGTATTCTGACTATAGGACAGTGTTATAAGTCATTGTTGTATTCTGACTATAGGACAGTGTTGTATTCTGACTATAGGACAGTGTTGTATTCTGACTATAGGACAGTGTTGTATTCTGACTATAGGACAGTGTTGTATTCTGACTATAGGACAGTGTTATAAGTCATTGTTGTAATCTGACTATAGGACAGTGTTATAAGTCATTGTTGTATTCTGACTATAGGACAGTGTTATAAGTCATTGTTGTATTCTGACTATAGGACAGCGTTATAAGTCATTGTTGTATTCTGACTATAGGACAGTGTTATAAGTCATTGTTGTATTCTGACAGTAGGACAGTGTTGTATTCTGACAGTAGGACAGTGTTATAAGTCATTGTTTTATTCTGACTATAGGACAGTGTTATAAGTCATTGTTGTATTCTGACTATAGGACAGCGTTGCATTCTGACTATAGGACAGTGTTATAAGTCATTGTTGTATTCTGACTATAGGACAGTGTTGTATTCTGACAGTAGGACAGTGTTATAAGTCATTGTTTTATTCTGACTATAGGACAGTGTTATAAGTCATTGTTGTATTCTGACTATAGGACAGCGTTGTATTCTGACTATAGGACAGTGTTGTATTCTGACTATAGGACAGTGTTATAAGTCATTGTTGTATTCTGACTATAGGACAGCGTTGTATTCTGACTATAGGACAGTGTTATAAGTCATTGTTGTATTCTGACTATAGGACAGTGTTGTATTCTGACAGTAGGACAGTGTTATAAGTCATTGTTTTATTCTGACTATAGGACAGTGTTGTATTCTGACTATAGGACAGTGTTGTATTCTGACTATAGGACAGTGTTATAAGTCATTGTTGTAATCTGACTATAGGACAGTGTTATAAGTCATTGTTGTATTCTGACTATAGGACAGTGTTATAAATCATTGTTGTATTCTGACTATAGGACAGCGTTATAAGTCATTGTTGTATTCTGACTATAGGACAGTGTTATAAGTCATTGTTGTATTCTGACTATAGGACAGTGTTATAAATCATTGTTGTATTCTGACTATAGGACAGTGTTATAAGTCATTGTTGTATTCTGACTATAGGACAGTGTTATCTGTCGTTCTGTCCCTGAACAAGGTAGTTAACACACTGTTCCTAGGCCGTAATTGAAAATAAGAATTTTGTTCTTAACTGACTTACCTAGTTAAATAAAGGTAAAATAAAATAAATAAATAGAGAGAGAGAGAGAGAGAGGAGGGTTCAGTGATAAACACTATATACACTGTAGCTGTCAGTCACTCTCTCTGCCTACTAGATAACAACTGTCTGTCACAAATTCTCACTGAGTGTAAACCACTAGGGAGCTGAGGGCCTCAGACTGCTAGGTTCTTTCCAACCACAAGATGGGTAGCAGTTGTTACGCCCATCAGGGACAATTGAAAGATAACAAACATGTAACACATCGAACAGCCCAAACCTGTTGTTCATCCATTGCCTACCAATGGACTTCAGATGATCTAAGTGGTAATAAAAGTTTTGGAAAACTCAGCCCTGCCCAGGACAACTAACCGTGTGTACTGGCAAGGCTGGTTGCCCTGGAAAAAGTCCCTTCCTCAGCTCGACCACAAATACATCTCACTGGAGGTTTGATGGAGCAGAGAGGATCATGGTCGTCTGAGAACTTGTTGGTTCCTAATCTTGTTTCTGGGGGTCTGTCTTTGTGTTGCACAGTGTTGGCAGGGGGAATGTGGTTTTAATGGTGGATTTAGACACAGAGGAATCATTCCAATGTCAGACCCCTGTGCTCTAATGATTTACATTTGAAATTAGATTCCTGAGGAGAACATTATGTGAATATGTGCTGTTGTGTGTGTGTGTGTTGTCGTGTGTGTGTGTTGTCGTGTGTGTGTGTTGTCGTGTGTGCGTGTTGTCGTGTGTGCGTGTTGTCGTGTGTGTGTTGTCGTGTGTGCGTGTTGTCATGTGGGTGTGTTGTCGTGTGTGCGTGTTGTCGTGTGTGCGTGTTGTTGTGTGTGTGTGTTGTCGTGTGTGCGTGTTGTCGTGTGTGTGTGTTGTCGTGTGTGCGTGCGTATGAGTTTTGTTGATCATATTTCTGTCCCCATCTCATTCCGGCTCTCTTCATCCCTCTGTCTCTCCTTTCACTCATCCTCCTCTCCTTGGATCATGCTACCAATGCCACTCTATTGGTGTCACAACAACAGGTTCTGGAAACAAATCTTTATGAATCTCTCTCTGAACCTCACAGAAACTATTTTACACCTCTGTGATGAGGAGGGAATAGACCCTGTCACAGAGAACGGTAAATCCAGGTGGAGAGAAGGAGAGAGTTTGAGATAAATGGAGAGAATAGAAGAGGACCGTCAGTGACTTGCCTGTAGAGAGTGACTTAGCAGATGTGACTGTGCTCCAGTCCCCTAATGGCAGAGCTGTGATATAAATCTAAATCTCCTCTTTCGAGCTCTAATTCATCTCAGGTCTGATTTAATAAAGGGCCTCAACCTCCCATTAATCCCTATCAATAAGGGCTGTACAGCCTCAGCCATGCTGCTCATTAACACAGAGGGTGGCGTGTGTATTCTCTCTCTCTCTCTCTCTCTCTCTCACACACATGGACCCATGAGGAGAAGAATTAAGCAACACAGCATGCTTTATCCTTGCAAAATAAAAGATGACTTGGTTGTCAAAGTTGAATGTGCTTTCCTTGGCTTGAAGTAATCAAAACATGTTTGCTGGTGAGATCAAATAGTGTGCCTTCTCATAAATGTGTTTTTAAATACAGCTTTATATATTTAATGAAATCATTGAAGCTTGGACTGCTTCTTCAGGCCAGTCCATTTGTCTTCTCTGCAGCCTCTACGTGTACAGAAGAGAAGATGGTATTGTCTATTTTAAATGTCCTCCATCCTTTTCCTTCCACCCGGTGCATTGTCTGGGTGTCATATCAGTATTAAAGGACAGCATCACACTGCTCTAAAGTCAGTTTTGCATAGCCTACTTTCCCCAAATACTAACCATAACATTAAAGGAAAACTTCACCCAAAAACTAACTTTTGGTATTTGTTTCATTGGTTTTGGACATAGTCCCAAAAATGTTTTGCTTGTCAGCAATCAAGTTTTCAAGACAAGTAACTTTCAAAATGCAGAAATCAACTGCATGTGATGCATTTTGCATGATATTATTCTGTGTTTTGCACCACATCTTGCACAACGCATCATACGGGAATGATTTCTGTATTTTGAAAGATCTGTTTTCCTATAAGGGCAGAGAAGCTGAACCTGAAAACAATACTGACCCTGAATCAGTTTTCTAGAGGCCACATCAGCCTTCTACCATTAAAGTTCTATCTGTTGGCTGGTTATTGGTCAGAATGCAGTCATTGATGGGGTGAAACGGTGATAAGCCCTGTCTGGGTTGGCCTGCCTGAGACCATGACCCCTAATCTCTGACATCTGTTTGTACTCCCTGGGGAGTCTGTCTTGGAGGTGAGACGTGTCAGCGATAGAAGCTAACGACTGGACTGTCAGAGAGGGAGGGAGGGGGGGGGGGGGGGGGGGAACAGAGCGCTGGGGAGAGACAAGAAGGGGGAGGAAAGATATTAACCCTTGTGTTGTCTTAAGGGTAAAAAATGACCCGCCACTGTTTAGCAGAGAAAACCGCCTAAATTATATTTTTTCAACTTGAAATTTGATGAAAAAAGTGAAACATCGCCTTTGTTCATATTTCCATGAAAGCCTTACACCACCAGGGTACAAAGATTGTCTTAGGGTCATTTTTGACCCTAAGACAATGATTTTTTTACACACCACAAAAAACACTAAAACACACACACATACAATGGGAAATGTAGATTATGTGTGCTACTGATTGAACTCAGCCAGCAGCTCCTGAAGAGGAAGATCACTATGGTTGGCACAGTTAGAAAAAACAAGCCTGAGTTCTCCCCCCTACACTCCTCACAACAAGGGGGAGAGAGGCCTTCTCATCAAAGTTTGCCTTCACCCCCACCACCACTCTATTTTCTTACCTCCCAAAGAGAAACAAGAATGTGGTCCTCCTGAGCACATTGCGCAAAACGGCTGAGATCAGTGATCATGAGGACAGGAAGCCAGTCATCATCCTGGACTACAACCACAACAAAGGAGGTGTGGACAACCTGGACAAGGTGATTGGAACTTACAGCTGCAGGAGATTGACTGCCCGCTGGCCCCTGGTCATCTTCCATAACATAATTGATGTGTCCTCATACAATGCCTTTGTGATATGGAACAAGATCAACCCTACCTGGATGCCTGATAAGCGGAACAAGAGACGGGAAAGGCACTTGTAACCCCACACATTCAAAGAAGGGAGCACCTCCCCCGCACAGCAGCCTCTGCAGCGCTTGTGAAAGCTGTTCAGGGGGCTGAATCTTGTCCTGATCCACCTGAGGCTGCAGCTGGGGCAGGCAAGAGGAGGAGATGCCAATTCTGTCCCCAAAGAAGGACTGTAAAATAAATACTATGTGCTGCCCATGTGAGAAATACATCTGCAAAGTCCCTGCACACACACTTGCATACTGTCCTACATGTGCTAATTAGAGTTAATTTATTTATGTTCTTCACATTTTTGTGAAGAGGGAAAACCCAGATATTCACAAAGTTTGTGATGAATGACAGGTTGTTTATAAATGCAAAATAGATTTGGGGTTTAAAATTCAATTACGCTTCTTTATTTTAGGGGTTTAGTGAAGGCGGGTCATTTTTGACCCTTAGGACAAGGGGAGTATACAGAATGTTAAGACTACACAAGGGTTAAGAGAAAATGTGTTAATGAAGTGGTCCGATTATCCTCTCAGGCCTCATCCCCTCTCTATCGCCGCAGTTAGCTAGCTAGTCTTATCTCGTTCGCCAGATTCTCTGCTAAATGGATTGTTGGACGTCGTTAGCATAAGCTCTCTGTGGCCATGTGGAATACAGTGTGGACAGTGACTCATGGACAGTGTGTGAGGTGACAGGGAGAAGGATGGAAAAAAGTATATTTAATTTAGATGCATTGTGCTCAAACTGATGTTTTAGGTCAAATTATTATTGTCCTCGAATGATTTGAAGCGATGCCACCATGTCTGGTAACAAGCAGCCTAAAGAAAAGAGTCCCTGCTGTTGAATGAGTCCATACCT
This sequence comes from Oncorhynchus mykiss, assembly GCF_013265735.2. Lineage (NCBI taxonomy): Eukaryota > Metazoa > Chordata > Actinopteri > Salmoniformes > Salmonidae > Oncorhynchus > Oncorhynchus mykiss. The sequence continues at coordinate 86,557,444 of NC_048576.1, read as the reverse complement.
TTATCCCAGAGAAGAAAGAGTGAAGGGCCACCATTGCTTTTATCTCTCTCCTCCGTCTCCCACTGTCCTTATCTATTAATGAACTCGAATCCTCTTAAGAGCAGAAGCCTGAGCATGTGTTACTACCTAGCCTAGTGTCTGTGAAGTACGGAGTCCCAAAGACCTTTTCATTTATCTAAAAACTTCTCTTTTTATGTTTTTTCGTCCCCTCTTTCTATCTTCTCTCTCTCTCCTCTTTCTTTCGTTCATTCATTCTTTCTTCTCTCCTCTTTCATTCATTCTTTCTTTCTTTCTTTCATTCTCTCTTAATCTATCTCTCTCTCTTTCCCCCTCTCCCTCTCTGCAGTTACCACATGTGAGAGTCACTTTTGAAGGAGTGGACCACACTATCAGGTTAGTTAGTTCTTGTTGGAAAGATACACGTTGTTGTGCTCAAGGTTCTATTCACTCCAATAGAACACACCCCTTGTGTCTATATTGTTCACACATGGCAGATGGATGACACTGTAGCTAGCCTGATCCCAGATCTGTTGGTGACAAGATAACACAAACTGAGAACACAAACTGATCTGGGATCTGGCTAGAATACTCACTCACACACCTGGGGGCCTACTGAATCTTATGTGATGCTGATTAGATTTACTTCAAATCAAATCAAAGTTTATTTGTCACGTGCGCCGTATACAACAGGTGTAGTAGACCTTACAGTGAAATGCCTACTTACAGGCTCTAACCAGTAGTGCAAAAAAGGTATTAGCTGAACAATAGGTATGTAAAGAAATAAAACAACAGTAGAAAGACAGGTTATATACAGTAGTGCGGCTATAAAAGTAGCGAGGCTAAATACAGACACCGGTTAGTCGGGCTGATTGAGGTAGTATGCACATGTAGATATGGTTAAAGTGACTATGCATATATGATGAACAGAGAGTAGCAGTAGCATAAAAGAGGGGTTGGCGGGTGGTGGGTGGCGGGACACAATGCAGATAGTGCGGGTAGCCAATGTGCGGGAGCACTGGTTGGTCGGCCCAATTGAGGTAGTATGTACATGAATGTATAGTTAAAGTGACTATGCATATATGATAGACAGAGAGTAGCAGCAGCGTAAAAATAGGGGTTGGGGGGGGGCACACAATGCAATTGTCCGGGTAGCCAGTCTTATGGCTTGGGGGTAAAAACTGTTTAAAAGCCTCTTGGACCTAGACTTGGCACTCTGGTACCGCTTGCCATGCAGTAGTAGAGAGAACAGTCTATGACTGGGGTGTCTGGGGTCTTTGACAATGTTTAGGGCATCTAACACCACCTGGTATAGAGGTCCTGGATGGCAGGCAGCTTAACCCCAGTGATGTACTGGGCCGTACGCACTACCATCTGTAGTGCCTTGCGGTCAGAGGACGAGCAGTTGCCGTACCAGGCAGTGATGCTCTCGATGTTGCAGCTGTAGAACCTTTTGAGGATCTCAGGACCCATGCCAAATCTTTTTAGTTTCCTCAGGGGGAATAGGCTTTGTCGTGCCCGCTTCACGTCTGTCTTGGTGTGTTTGGACCATTCTAGTTTGTTGGTGATGTGGACACCAAGGAACTTGACGCTCTCAACCTGCTCCACTACAGCCTCGTCGATGAGAATGGGGGCATGCTTGGTCCTCCTTTTCCTATAGTCCACAATAATCTCCTTAGTCTTGGTTACGTTGAGGGATTGGTTGTTATTCTGGCATCACCCGGCCAGGTCTCTGACTTCCTCCCTATAGGCTGTGTCGTCGTTGTCGGTGATCAGGCCTACCACTGTTGTGTCGTCTGCAAACTTAATGATGGTGTTGGAGTCGTGCCTGGCCATGCAGTCGTGGGTGAACAGGAGGGGACTGAGCACGCACCCCTGGGGAGCTCCAGTGTTGAGGATCAGCGTGGCAGATGTGTTGCTACCTACCCTCACAACCTGGGGGCGGCCCGTCAGGAAGTCCAGGATCCAGTTGCAGAGGGAGGAGTTTCGTCCCAGGATCCTTAGCTTAGTGATGAGCTTTGAGGGTACTATGGTGTTGAACGCTGAGCTGTAGTCAATGAATAGCATTCTCACGTAAGTGTTCCTTTTGTCCAGGTGGGAAAGGGTGTGGAGTGCAATAGAGATTCCATCATCTGTGGATCTGTTTGGGGTGGTATGCAAATTAGAGTGGGTCTAGGGTTTCTGTGATAATGGAGTTGATGTGAGCCATTACCAACCTTTCAAAGCACTTCATGGCTACAGACGTGAGTGCTACGGGTCTATAGTCATTTATGCAGGTTGCCTTTGTGTTCTTGGGCACAGGGACTATGGTGGTCTGCTTGAAACATGTTGGTATTACAGACTTAATCAGGGACATGTTGAAAATGTCAGTGAAGACACCTGCCAGTTGGTCAGCACATGCCCGGAGCACACATCCTGGAAATCCGTCTGGCCCCGCAGCCTTGTGTACCTGTTTAAAGGTCTTACTCACATCGGCTACAGAGAGCGTGATCACACAGTTGCCTGAAACAGATGATGCTCATGCATGCCTCAGTGTTGCTTGCCTCGAAGCGAGCATAGAAGTGATTTAGCTCGTCTGGTAGGCTTGTGTCACTGGGCAGCTCTCAGCTGTGCTTCCCTTTGTAGTCTGTAATAATTTGCAAGCCCTGCCACATAAGACGAGCTTCGGAGCCGGTGTAGTATGATTCAATCATAGCCCTGTATTGACGCTTTGCCTGTTTGATGGTTTGTCTAAGGGCATAGCAGGATTCCTTGTAAGCTTCCGGGTTAGAGTCCCGCACCTTGAATGCGGCAGCTCTACCCTTTAGCTCAGTGCGAATGTTGCCTGTAATCCATGGCTTCTGGTTGGGGTATGTACGTACAGTCACTGTTGGGACGACGTCCTCGATGCACTTATTGATAAAGCCAGTGACTGATGTGGTGTATTCCTCAATGTCATCGGAAGAATCCTCGGAACATGATCCAGTCTGTGCTAGCAAAACAGTCTGGTAGTTTAGCATCTGCTTCATCTGATCACTTTTTTATTGACCGAATCACTGGTGCTTCCTACTTTAATTTTTGCTTGTAAGCAGGAATCAGGAGGATAAAGTTGTGGGCGGATTTACCAAATGGAGGGCGAGGGAGAGCTTTGTACGCGTCTCTGTGTGTGGAGTAAAGGTGATCTAGAATTTTTCTGGTTGCACATTTAACATGTTGATGGAAATTTGGTAGAACTGATATAAGTTTTCCTGCATTAAAGTCTCCGGCCACTAGGAGCGGCGCCTCTGGGTGAGTGGTTTACTGTTTGCTTATTCCCTTATACAGCTGACTGAGTGCGGTCTTAGTGCCAGCATCTTTCTGAGGTGGTAAATAAACAGCCACGAAAAGTATAGCTGAAAACTCTCTAGGCAAATAGTGTGGCCTGCAATTTATCACAATGTACTCTACTTCAGGCGAGCAAAATCTAGAGACTTCTTTAGCAGTAGCTTAACATCCCTACTCATATAAACCAACTTGTGAATCATACACTGGAATTATACATATTGGGATGTGATTAAACGATCGGGGCTGGCCTGTCTGCCTGCGGTGGTTGGCATCGCCTACTCTTCCTAAAACTGAAAGATTGGGGCTGGCCTGTCTGCCTGCGGTGGTTGGCATCGCCTACTCTTCCTAAAACTGAAAGATTGGGGCTGGCCTGTCTGCCTGCGGTGGTTGGCATCACCCACTCTCTCCCTCATACTGAATGAGATTTATTCACCCTGGCTTGACTGCTACGTGTAGACCCTCCCCTGTACCACTCCGCCATTCTCTACTCTACTGCTGCATGTAGACCCTCCCCTGTACCACTCCGCCATTCTCTACTCTACTGCTGCATGTAGACCCTCCCCTGTACCACTCCACCATTCTCTACTCTACTGCTGCATGTAGACCCTCCCCTGTACCACTCCGCCATTCTCTACTCTACTGCTGCATGTAGACCCATCCTCCTTCTGTTTGTCTGTCTGTCTTTCTGCCTGCGTACAGTTAGTGTACTGTAGATGTACTTTTAATATGACTGGTCAATGTACTATTTGAGATCATGAATGGCAACATTAGTTCAATGGTACAGAGTCCCTGAAGGGAGGTGTGTATGACAGCCATGGGGATGTCCACACTGATTTTGTCTGATCTCCCTCTACCCCTCACTTTGGCTCTACCACACACACACACACACACACACACACACACACACACACACACACACACACACACACACACACACACACACACACACACACACACACACACACAGAGAGACAGAGACAGACAGACAGACCTACCCACCCTCCCCCCTCCCTCCCACAAACTCTTCAAGCCTATCAGTCTGCCTGCGGGTCAGAGCTCTACCTCTCCCTAGAGACGGTACAGCTTGGTTTTATTGCCTGCATCGATCGTCAGTCTGCCCATGCAGGGGGATCAATATGTGGATTAGAACAGAGTACCTCTCACCACTACCTCCACTACACTCCATGTCTCACTCCTCCCCAATATCACCTAACCACAATCACACTGTCTACCAGGGGAGACTAGGGGTTGGATGACTGGTGTGAAGGGAGGTTGGGAGAGGTGTCGAGTGTCCATCACACACTGACTGCATCCAAAGGAATTGTACTCTAATGAAGGCAGACAGTCTCTCCCTGTCAGCTCTGCCGGATTACAGTCAGCCTCGCATTTAACTTGTCTCACACACACACACGCACTCATACACACACACACTGAACACCCTCCTCTCCCCTCCCCTCTCCTATCCCCCTTTCTCCCCCCCTCCTCCTCTTTCCCAGCCTGTTTGCCCCCTGCCTTAACACTACAACACTCTATCAACATATCTACTGTCATTGACATTTTCCATTTGGCAGGCCCTATATCTTCTTGCTATGCCGTTGCCTTGGTAACGATCGGTGCGGGCCTCAGCTGGTGGAGTGAGCGAGTTGCCCTGTGGGCCGGGCCGTCTAGTCGGCTGCCCGCTCCAAGCCTGACAGAAGCACAGTGGGCCTTTTACAGCAGATTTAATAAGCCACATAATCAGATCGCCCGTAGCCAGTAATAACGCCTTAATTCAATTTGGGATTCATTCATTATTGCCCGGTGAGCCACTGAGCGGTGAACAAAAATATGCAAATACCAAAATATTCAGTTCTTGCTACAATACATCTGTTTACTGTTATTTTAGGCAAATGGTTATTCTAATGAGATATTTTAATGGTTATTAAATGAATATCTTATTTTGTTTTTACAATAAAAACAACCATTAAAAAACAAATAAGGAAAAATAACATCAACTTATTTTATTTTCAAGTCCACCCAGGTTATTTAATGATTTCTTAGGCTTTTAATATCTTCTCCCACTTCCCTCCTCTTCAAGTGAAATCTTTGCGTTCTTTTGTTTTAGCTGAATTAGATCCACTTTGAGTGGTATTGAGTGGGCTGAAGGTTAATGAATGGGAGACCTCCTGTGTTTAACTGTTTTTATTGTGTTCCTGCTGGATACAGTTTAAATGTTCATAGTGTTCCTGATGGAGACAGTTTAACTGTTTATCGTGTTCCGAGTGGAGACAGTTTATCTGTTTATCGTGTTCCTGGTGGAGACAGTTTAACTGTTTATTGTGTTCCTGATTGAGACAGTTTAACTGTTTATCGTGTTCCTGATGGAGACAGTTTAACTGTTTATCGTGTTCCTGATGGAGAAAGTTTAAGTGTTTATCGTGTTCCTGATGGAGACAGTTTAACTGTTCATAGTGTTCCTGATGGAGACAGTTTAACTGTTTATCATGTTCCTGATGGAGACAGTTTAACTGTTCATCGTGTTCCTGATGGAGACAGTTTAACTGTTCATAGTGTTCCTGATGGAGACAGTTTAACTGTTTATTGTGTTCCTGATGGAGACAGTTTAACTGTTTATCATGTTCCTGATGGAGACAGTTTAACTGTTCATAGTGTTCCTGATGGAGACAGTTTAACTGTTTATTGTGTTCCTGATGGAGACAGTTTAACTGTTTATCATGTTCCTGATGGAGACAGTTTAACTGTTCATCGTGTTCCTGGTGGAGACAGTTTAACTGTTCATAGTGTTCCTGATGGAGACAGTTTAACTGTTCATAGTGTTCCTGATGGAGACAGTTTAACTGTTCATAGTGTTCCTGATGGAGACAGTTTAACTGTTCATCGTGTTCCTGATTGAGACAGTTTAACTGTTTATCGTGTTCCTGATGGAGACAGTTTAACTGTTTATCATGTTCCTGATGGAGACAGTTTAACTGTCCATCGTGTTCCTGATGGAGACAGTTTAACTGTTTATCGTGTTCCTGATTGAGACAGTTTAACTGTTTATTGTGTTCCTGATTGAGACAGTTTAACTGTTTATCGTGTTCCTGATGGAGACAGTTTAACTGTTCATAGTGTTCCTGATGGAGACAGTTTAACTGTTTATCATGTTCCTGATGGAGACAGTTTAACTGTTTATCATGTTCCTGATGGAGACAGTTTAACTGTTTATCGTGTTCCTGATGGAGACAGTTTAACTGTTCATAGTGTTCCTGATGGAGACAGTTGAACTGTTTATCGTGTTCCTGATGGAGACAGTTTAACTGTTCATAGTGTTCCTGATGGAGACAGTTTAACTGCTTATCATGTTCCTGATGGAGACAGTTTAACTGTTTATCATGTTCCTGATGGAGACAGTTTAACTGTTTATCGTGTTCCTGATGGAGACAGTTTAACTGTTCATAGTGTTCCTGATGGAGACAGTTGAACTGTTTATCGTGTTCCTGATGGAGACAGTTTAACTGTTCATAGTGTTCCTGATGGAGACAGTTTAACTGCTTATCATGTTCCTGATGGAGACAGTTCAACTGTTTATCATGTTCCTGATGGAGACAGTTTAACTGTTCATAGTGTTCCTGATGGAGACAGTTTAACTCTTCACAGTGTTCCTGATGGAGACAGTTTAACTCTTCATAGTGTTCCTGATGGAGACAGTTTAACTCTTCATAGTGTTCCTGATGGAGACAGTTTAACTGTTTATCATGTTCCTGATGGAGACAGTTTAACTGTTTATCATGTTCCTGATGGAGACAGTTTAACTGTTTATCGTGTTCCTGATGGAGACAGTTTAACTGTTCATAGTGTTCCTGATGGAGACAGTTGAACTGTTTATCGTGTTCCTGATGGAGACAGTTTAACTGTTCATAGTGTTCCTGATGGAGACAGTTTAACTGTTTATCATGTTCCTGATGGAGACAGTTCAACTGTTTATCATGTTCCTGATGGAGACAGTTTAACTGTTTATCATGTTCCTGATGGAGACAGTTCAACTGTTTATCATGTTCCTGATGGAGACAGTTTAACTGTTCATAGTGTTCCTGATGGAGACAGTTTAACTCTTCATAGTGTTCCTGATGGAGACAGTTTAACTGTTCATAGTGTTCCTGATGGAGACAGTTTAACTCTTCATAGTGTTCCTGATGGAGACAGTTTAAATTGTCATAGTGTTCCTGATGGAGACAGTTTAACTCTTCATAGTGTTCCTTATGGAGACAGTTTAACTGTTTATCGCGTATGTGTATGAATCTCCTGCAGCCGACAATTCCTCCACCCATTCCCCTGATCTTTCAGTTTGGCTTCTGAATGAACTGTCATCTCCTCTTTGATGAGATAACGGTCACAGGGAATGAATTTGGAGGGAATCATTCATTTCATGTTGAGATGTGAATTATTTGGAAGAGGCTATGGCTCTATTCCATTTATGGGTCAATACAATTGTCTGTTGTGTTTCAGGTTTGCGATCTTTCGTTCTCGTTGAACTCTGCATTGTAGTCAGAGAACACAGACACAGAGTATGCCTCCTAAATGGCACCCTATTTCCTAAAGTAGTGCTCTACATTGTGTATAGTGTGCCATTTGGAACACACCCAGAGGCTGTCCCTTTGGCTCTTAAGACTTGGGAGCTCTTTCGACCCCAAGAACAAAAACACTCCCAAGAAAACCCTGTTCTAGCCCCTTTAACCAGCAACTCCACATGAACACACTGCCTCCAACCCAAACACACACACACACACACACACACACACAAACACGCACAGTTTTAATCAGTTCCTCTCCGTACGCACACACTCCCTACCAGTCCCTCAAATGAAGACATCAAAGCTATGTGTAACTGAAAGAGGGGCAGGAGTGAGGGGAGGTGTGCATGTTTTAAGAAAAAAAATATCTGGATGTTTGAAATTGTAATGAGATTTCAATCCGTTTCTGACAGCTTGAGAGGATGGGTGGTGTGAATTGACTAACATTTAACAACACTTCCCTGCTAGCGTGCACACGCACACATGCACACACACGCACACACATAGACAGACAGACAGACAGACAGACACAGACGCGCACATGGACAGACACGCACACAGACACACACACACACAGACGCACACACACACACACACACACACACACACACACACATAGAGACAGTGGGTTGGGGAGCAGTAAGCCTGTCTATGGAGGTGTGTGACGACCTCTAACCTATTACAGCACAGAGGGAGTGATAACTGCTAGCGGCTGTACAGGAGGGTTATTGATACTCCAGAGAAAGGCAGCTCATTTAATCAGAGGATTAATCAGGTAGAACAGGGCAGGGTAATGCCAGAGTAGGAAAGCACCGTGCTTCACCTCTCTACTGAGGAGCCAATCCACACAACTTGTATGAACCAATGAATGAATGAAAGAGCATACGTATGTAACATATCCTGTGTGTGTGGATGCCTTCCATATCCATATCCTCCTCTGCTGTGGTGGAGACAGAGGCCTCCCAGGCCCATAGAGGAGGCAGTAAACAGTGGTGGAGACAGAGGACTCCAGGCCCATAGAGGCAGTAAACAGTGGTGGAGACAGAGGCCTCCCAGGCCCATAGAGGAGGCAGTAAACAGTGGTGGAGACAGAGGCCTCCCAGGCCCATAGAGGAGGCAGTAAACAGTGGTGGAGACAGAGGCCTCCCAGGCCCATAGAGGAGGCAGTAAACAGTGGTGGAGACAGAGGCCTACCAGGCCCATAGAGGCAGTAAACAGTGGTGGAGACAGAGGCCTCCCAGGCCCATAGAGGAGGCAGTAAACAGTGGTGGAGACAGAGGCCTCCCAGGCCCATAGAGGAGGCAGTAAACAGTGGTGGAGACAGAGGCCTCCCAGGCCCATAGAGGAGGCAGTAAACAGTGGTGGCGACAGAGGCCTCCCAGGCCCATAGAGGAGGCAGTAAACAGTGGTGGAGACAGAGGCCTCCCAGGCCCATAGAGGAGGCAGTAAACAGTGGTGGAGACAGAGGCCTCCCAGGCCCATAGAGGAGGCAGTAAACAGTGGTGGAGACAGAGGCCTCCCAGGCCCATAGAGGAGGCAGTAAACAGTGGTGGAGAAAGAGGCCTCCCAGGCCCATAGAGGAGGCAGTAAACAGTGGTGGAGAAAGAGGCCTCCCAGGCCCATAGAGGAGGCAGTAAACAGTGGTGGAGAAAGAGGCCTCCCAGGCCCATAGAGGAGGCAGTAAACAGTGGTGGAGAAAGAGGCCTCCCAGGCCCATAGAGGAGGCAGTAAACAGTGGTGGAGACAGAGGCCTCCCAGGCCCATAGAGGCAGTAAACAGTGGTGGAGACAGAGGCCTCCCAGGCCCATAGAGGAGGCAGTAAACAGTGGTGGAGACAGAGGCCTCCCAGGCCCATAGAGGCAGTAAACAGTGGTGGGGAAAGAGGCCTCCCAGGCCCATAGAGGAGGCAGTAAACAGTGGTGGAGACAGAGGCCTACCAGGCCCATAGAGGCAGTAAACAGTGGTGGAGACAGAGGCCTACCAGGCCCATAGAGGCAGTAAACAGTGGTGGAGACAGAGGACTCCAGGCCCATAGAGGAGGCAGTAAACAGTGGTGGAGACAGAGGCCTCCCAGGCCCATAGAGGAGGCAGTAAACAGTGGTGGAGACAGAGGCCTCCCAGGCCCATAGAGGAGGCAGTAAACAGTGGTGGAGACAGAGGCCTCCCAGGCCCATAGAGGAGGCAGTAAACAGTGGTGGAGACAGAGGCCTCCCAGGCCCATAGAGGAGGCAGTAAACAGTGGTGGAGAAAGAGGCCTCCCAGGCCCATAGAGGAGGCAGTAAACAGTGGTGGAGAAAGAGGCCTCCCAGGCCCATAGAGGAGGCAGTAAACAGTGGTGGAGAAAGAGGCCTCCCAGGCCCATAGAGGAGGCAGTAAACAGTGGTGGAGAAAGAGGCCTCCCAGGCCCATAGAGGAGGCAGTAAACAGTGGTGGAGACAGAGGCCTCCCAGGCCCATAGAGGCAGTAAACAGTGGTGGAGACAGAGGCCTCCCAGGCCCATAGAGGAGGCAGTAAACAGTGGTGGAGACAGAGGCCTCCCAGGCCCATAGAGGCAGTAAACAGTGGTGGGGAAAGAGGCCTCCCAGGCCCATAGAGGAGGCAGTAAACAGTGGTGGAGACAGAGGCCTACCAGGCCCATAGAGGCAGTAAACAGTGGTGGAGACAGAGGACTCCAGGCCCATAGAGGAGGCAGTAAACAGTGGTGGAGACAGAGGCCTCCCAGGCCCATAGAGGAGGCAGTAAACAGTGGTGGAGACAGAGGCCTCCCAGGCCCATAGAGGAGGCAGTAAACAGTGGTGGAGACAGAGGCCTCCCAGGCCCATAGAGGAGGCAGTAAACAGTGGTGGAGACAGAGGCCTCCCAGGCCCATAGAGGAGGCAGTAAACAGTGGTGGAGAAAGAGGCCTCCCAGGCCCATAGAGGAGGCAGTAAACAGTGGTGGAGAAAGAGGCCTCCCAGGCCCATAGAGGAGGCAGTAAACAGTGGTGGAGAAAGAGGCCTCCCAGGCCCATAGAGGAGGCAGTAAACAGTGGTGGAGAAAGAGGCCTCCCAGGCCCATAGAGGAGGCAGTAAACAGTGGTGGAGAAAGAGGCCTCCCAGGCCCATAGAGGAGGCAGTAAACAGTGGTGGAGACAGAGGCCTCCCAGGCCCATAGAGGCAGTAAACAGTGGTGGAGACAGAGGCCTCCCAGGCCCATAGAGGAGGCAGTAAACAGTGGTGGAGACAGAGGCCTCCCAGGCCCATAGAGGCAGTAAACAGTGGTGGGGAAAGAGGCCTCCCAGGCCCATAGAGGAGGCAGTAAACAGTGGTGGAGACAGAGGCCTACCAGGCCCATAGAGGCAGTAAACAGTGGTGGAGACAGAGGCCTACCAGGCCCATAGAGGCAGTAAACAGTGGTGGAGACAGAGGACTCCAGGCCCATAGAGGAGGCAGTAAACAGTGGTGGAGACAGAGGCCTCCCAGGCCCATAGAGGAGGCAGTAAACAGTGGTGGAGACAGAGGCCTCCCAGGCCCATAGAGGAGGCAGTAAACAGTGGTGGAGAAAGAGGCCTCCCAGGCCCATAGAGGAGGCAGTAAACAGTGGTGGAGAAAGAGGCCTCCCAGGCCATAGAGGAGGCAGTAAACAGTGGTGGAGAAAGAGGCCTCCCAGGCCCATAGAGGAGGCAGTAAACAGTGGTGGAGAAAGAGGCCTCCCAGGCCCATAGAGGAGGCAGTAAACAGTGGTGGAGACAGAGGCCTCCCAGGCCCATAGAGGCAGTAAACAGTGGTGGAGACAGAGGCCTCCCAGGCCCATAGAGGAGGCAGTAAACAGTGGTGGAGACAGAGGCCTCCCAGGCCCATAGAGGCAGTAAACAGTGGTGGGGAAAGAGGCCTCCCAGGCCCATAGAGGAGGCAGTAAACAGTGGTGGAGACAGAGGCCTACCAGGCCCATAGAGGCAGTAAACAGTGGTGGAGACAGAGGCCTACCAGGCCCATAGAGGCAGTAAACAGTGGTGGAGACAGAGGACTCCAGGCCCATAGAGGAGGCAGTAAACAGTGGTGGAGACAGAGGCCTCCCAGGCCCATAGAGGAGGCAGTAAACAGTGGTGGAGACAGAGGCCTCCCAGGCCCATAGAGGAGGCAGTAAACAGTGGTGGAGACAGAGGCCTCCCAGGCCCATAGAGGCAGTAAACAGTGGTGGAGACAGAGGCCTCCCAGGCCCATAGAGGAGGCAGTAAACAGTGGTGGAGACAGAGGCCTCCCAGGCCCATAGAGGCAGTAAACAGTGGTGGAGAAAGAGGCCTCCCAGGCCCATAGAGGAGGCAGTAAACAGTGGTGGAGAAAGAGGCCTCCCAGGCCCATAGAGGAGGCAGTAAACAGTGGTGGAGAAAGAGGCCTCCCAGGCCCATAGAGGAGGCAGTAAACAGTGGTGGAGAAAGAGGCCTCCCAGGCCCATAGAGGAGGCAGTAAACAGTGGTGGAGACAGAGGCCTCCCAGGCCCATAGAGGCAGTAAACAGTGGTGGAGACAGAGGCCTCCCAGGCCCATAGAGGAGGCAGTAAACAGTGGTGGAGACAGAGGCCTCCCAGGCCCATAGAGGCAGTAAACAGTGGTGGGGAAAGAGGCCTCCCAGGCCCATAGAGGAGGCAGTAAACAGTGGTGGAGACAGAGGCCTACCAGGCCCATAGAGGCAGTAAACAGTGGTGGAGACAGAGGCCTACCAGGCCCATAGAGGCAGTAAACAGTGGTGGAGACAGAGGACTCCAGGCCCATAGAGGCAGTAAACAGTGGTGGAGACAGAGGCCTCCCAGGCCCATAGAGGAGGCAGTAAACAGTGGTGGAGACAGAGGCCTACCAGGCCCATAGAGGAGGCAGTAAACAGTGGTGGAGACAGAGGACTCCAGGCCCATAGAGGAGGCAGTAAACAGTGGTGGAGACAGAGGACTCCAGGCCCATAGAGGAGGCAGTAAACAGTGGTGGAGACAGAGGCCTCCAGGCCCATAGAGGAGGCAGTAAACAGTGGTGGAGACAGAGGCCTCCCAGGCCCATAGAGGAGGCAGTAAACAGTGGTGGAGACAGAGGCCTCCCAGGCCCATAGAGGAGACAGTAAACAGGGGTGGAGACAGAGGCATCCAGGCCCATAGAGGAGGTAGTAAACAGTGGTGGAGACAGAGGACTCCAGGCCCAAAGAGGAGGCAGTAAACAGTGGTGGAGACAGAGGCCTCCAGGCCCAAAAAGGAGGCAGTAAACAGTGGTGGAGACCTACTGAGCTACACCACAACACGCTGGGGTGGTCAATAACACCAGGCAGGTAGGCAGAGCTGAGACTACAGACTGGGAGTGATGAAGGGGACTGAGGAATGGGAGTGATGAAGAGGACTGAGGACTGAAAGTGATGAAGGGGACTGAGGACTGAGAGTGATGAAGAGGACTGAGGACTGGGAGTGATGAAGAGGACTGAGGACTGAGAGTGATGAAGGGGACTGAGGAATGGGAGTGATGAAGAGGACTGAGGACTGGGAGTGATGAAGAGAACTGAGGACTGAAAGTGATGAAGGGGACTGAGGACTGAGAGTGATGAAGAGGACTGAGGACTGGGAGTGATGAAGAGGACTGAGGACTGAGAGTGATGAAGGGGACTGAGGAATGGGAGTGATGAAGAGGACTGAGGACTGGGAGTGATGATGAAGAGGACTGAGGACTGATAGTGATGAAGGGGACTGAGGACTTAACTCCTAGTCTCTGTCTCTCTCAGTCGCTCTCTGTTTGTCTGGGGAGCAGGCCTACGGGATTATACACAGATGTATGAATGATTCATTTTGCTCTGTAGAGTGTGTGCCCTGACTGGGAAATGGAAAGGAGAGGAGGTAGAGAAGGAGAGATTACAACACATACAGCAACAGACACTACAACCCCCACAATGCACCAGGGACATTCAATATTACAACTCTATGGTGATTCATATGCAGAAAATACCCTACATTCCTCTTGTAGGCCACAGAAACAACATCATCATTTCTAATTTACGTTCCCCATGACCTAGCATGCATAGATTATCTAAGAGATAATTAAGACATACTAAATAATTAGGTGAACAATAATGTTAATTCATTAATATTAAATGAATAATGTGTGGATACAGGATCTCGGGACGTGGCATTGAGATTGATAGTATAGCCTAGATAAGACCTTCTCCACTGCGAGGAAGACACTGCTGTTGCTGTTGCCTCGCATTGGCAATATTCATCCTGGTACCATCATCTCACCACTGTAGTTACATACTCATGTATTATTTACCAAGCTAATCCCACTGCAGAAGTGTGGTAAATGTGAGGGCCAATGTGGCTTGGCCTGGCTGTTGTATCCATCTTTGTGTAAATCTGTGGGATTTTCAGATGTATTCATTGGTTGATTGGCTGATTGATTGATTGGTTGGTTGGTTGATTCGTTGGTTGGTTGATTGGTTGGTTGATTTCTGAATGACTGTGTGTTTTGATTTCAAGAGCAGATTCATACCACCTGGTTCTGGCCACCCTAACCCATACCACCTGGTTCTGGCCACCCTAACCCATACCACCTGGTTCTGGCCACCCTAACCCATACCACCTGGTTCTGGCCACCCTAACCCATACCACCTGGTTCTGGCCACACTAACCCATACCACCTGGTTCTGGCCACCCTAACCCATACCACCTGGTTCTGGCCACCCTAACCCATACCACCTGGTTCTGGCCACCCTAACCCATACCACCTGGTTCTGGCCACCCTAACCCATACCACCTGGTTCTGGCCACCCTAATCGGCCACCCTAACCCATACCACCTCACTCACTTACTGTTCTTCTCCTTCTATTCCAACTTGGCCTTGTGGAGAGAGATCTTCTAGTTGGTGTGCATGTGTGCGTGTGTGTGTGGGGTGTCCACAGTGTGGCAAGTAGAGTGGTTGGGGTTGGGTTTGATATGTGGACGAGATAGACACCAGTGAGGCAGAGTGAGTCTGGTACCAAAATAATACAATAATGGTTACCAACTGATATAAATCCAGTGTGTGTGAGAGAGAGAGAGAAAATACACACACACACACACACACACACACACACACACACAACCCTCCAGTCCAGTGGAGAGCCCATTGCGTGAGAGCTCGTTTCATTACATTTCAGATTAGGTCAAGCTGCTGTTACCTGCTAAGGCTTCTTGGGAAATGAGGCTGGCTGCATTCTCCCTGCTTCTCGTGACCTTGGAGGTCATTTGGAGGAAGGACGCATTCATCACTGTGACACATGTATGCTGTGGTAGAGAGGAGGGAGAGAGAGAGGAGGGAGAGAGAGGAGGAAGCGAGAAGGGGAGGAGAGAGAGGCTGATAGCCACAACACCCATGCTAGACTGTTATCCCCACCACAACACCCATGCTAGACTGTTATCCCCACCACAACACCCATGCTAGACTGTTATCCCCACCACAACACCCATGCTAGACTGTTATCCCCACCACAACACCCATGCTAGACTGTTATCCCCACCACAACACACTCCAGCAACCCTTTGAGAATACACAGTGTTATTCCCCCTGATTGCAGATTGAAAACACAGCCTCATTTTCCCCCTCTGTAACACTAAATGAAGAGTTTACTTTACGTTATGGCAATACTTTTGTTTGCCTCATAATAGCTTAGAATCTGCATAATAGAATATTAATGCCGTGACCTCTTCTTCTTGCTTTGTCTTTAGTATTTTTAATACACATACTAGGTTAAATGATAACAACTGGCAATGGGAATCAAGTTTAGCTGTTTGTCTTCCTAGTCCAGTTCCTATTCACATTCATTAACTCATCCACATCTCCTTTTGGTCCATGGCTTCAACTGCACTCATGTCCTACTCATCAATATGACACACACACACGCACACACAGGGAGCGTCTCAGGGGATCAGAGTGAAGTCAAGATCAGCCTCTATTGTGTCTGACTCCCCAGCCCAGAATGACAGACAGATGATGGGTGGCAACATTCGGTCAGCGGGCCAAAACCGTCCTGCAAGGGATTTTTTGCCCCCCAAAGTTTTTAGCAAAACATATAATCACCAGGAATTCAGCTAAAAAATAAGTTTAATTTAGGAAGTCTGTTCACCAAGTATTACCACAAATAAAATAGACAATGTTATCAAGGTATGAAATGATAGTATTTGAAAACAACAATCTCTTTTTGGGGCTTAGTTGTGGTCAATTTGCAGTGTACAGAATATTATAATTATGTTCTGCCCCCCCATGCCAACAAGAATTGGCCTGCTGCTGAATCTAGTTGCCTAAAAATGCAATTTCAAAATGTAGGGGGTACATGCCCCCCGTCCTCAGCTGGGCCCCTGCACACACATACATGAAGAGATTTTCTCTCTTTCTAATGACAATGCATGACACATATCGTCAGAGACAGTGATCAAGTGGGTATTTGCCCTATAGAAACAGATTACTATGTTATCCATGACTGATATATCTCCCTCCCATCCCCCCACAATCTTCAATCTCATCTCGAGTCCACAAAGAAATCTGGTGCTGCGCTAGCAGACGTTAGCACTTAGCGCTGCTAGCACACCTCCTCCGAAACAACCGTGAGTGAACATGTCAGGTGCGTGGGGCTGCTGAGGCGCCAGCAGGTTTTGAAGGATAACAGTGTGAAGAGGCTTTGATGCTGCGCTGCTCTTCACTTCCAGCCCCTCAGAAAGACATGCTCATCACAAGTGTAGATAAACAGAGTGTGTGCGTGTTTGTTAGTGGTGCGTGTGTGCGTGCGTGTTTGTTAGTGGTGTGCAGTTCAGCTGTTTCTTCACGCTACCAGTCCGCAATTAAAAATAACCCATCCACAACCGCCCAACTATATGTGATAAAGTACAAATCTGATCCCATGTCGCTTCTCTCTTGTCATTCATTATATGTTGCCCCAGAAGAATAAATAAATACTTGCTCAACAGAATAATGATCGATAGAATGAATACTTCAATCTAGTCTCTGTCATCTTTGTTCGGGGAGCAAAGACCTTTAGGGACTGGGGAGAAAATGCAATATCACAAAAAAATGAAAAGATTTTCTGTGTAAAGGGAGGCTGCATGGCCTCTCTGACAAAGGCCATGCAGCCGAAACACTTCAGAGTTATTACACTTTGTTCCCATTGAACATGCCATACAAATAAAGGCCTTTTAATGAATTATATGAAGAGTGCCTCGGTCCTCCTTTCTTTTTCATGACATCAGTTAGACCAGTTGTAAGAAAAAAGAAAGCTGTGAAAACGACCGAATGTTTTTCTGATAAGGTTTCAGTTTGGCTTCGATGCATATTTGATGTGGTTGAAATAGCTTACTATCAGCTTTTATGATGAAGACAGCACCTCTACAGATCTGGAGGGACACAGAAAATGGAGCGATAGAGAAAGAGAGCAATCACAAGCCAATGTTTGCCGGTAGTTAATTGTTCATTTATATCCCATAAAGGTAGCTAATTATGTTTGTGTATAATAAATCTGATAAACAGTGTGGTTGTGACTCTCTATCTTACAATTGAGCCACAATAGACTATCTAATGCCCACAAGGCTAGCATCGATAGCATGTTTCTACTGGAGTGAAATTGAGTAAAGTAACAGTACATCTACTTGAGTAAAATGTCATTAAAAAGTAACAGTACTCCTACTTGAGTAAAATGTCATTAAAAAGTAACAGTACTCCTACTTGAGTAAAATGTCATTAAAAAGTAACAGTACTCCTACTTGAGAAAAATGTCATTAAAAAGTAACAGTACTCCTACTTGAGAAAAATGTCATTAAAAAGTAGCAGTACTCCTACTTGAGTAAAATGTCATTAAAAAGTAACAGTACTCCTACTTGAGTAAAATGTCATTAAAAAGTAACAGTACTCCTACTTGAGAAAAATGTCATTGAAGTAACAGTACATCTACTTGAGTAAAATGTCATTAAAAAGTAACAGTACTCCTACTTGAGAAAAATGTCATTAAAAAGTAACAGTACTCCTACTTGAGAAAAATGTCATTAAAAAGTAACAGTACTCCTACTTGAGAAAAATGTCATTAAAAAGTAACAGTACTCCTACTTGAGTAAAATGTCATTAAAAAGTAACAGTACTACTACTTGAGAAAAATGTCATTAAAAAGTAACAGTACTCCTACTTGAGTAAAATGTCATTAAAAAGTAACAGTACTCCTACTTGAGAAAAATGTCATTAAAAAGTAACAATACTCCTACTTGAGTAAAATGTAATTAAAAAGTAACAGTACTCCTACTTGAGAAAAATGTCATTAAAAAGTAACAGTACTCTTACTTGAGTAAAATGTCATTAAAAAGTAACAGTACTCCTACTTGAGTAAAATGTCATTAAAAAGTAACAGTACTCCTACTTGAGAAAAATGTCATTGAAGTAACAGTACATCTACTTGAGTAAAATGTCATTAAAAAGTAACAGTACTCCTACTTGAGAAAAATGTCATTGAAGTAACATATACTTCTACTTGAGATCCTATAAATTTCGTTCCACTTCATGATTGTGTCCCACTTGTTGATTCTTCACAAAAAAATACAGTTTTATATATTTATGTTTGAAGCCTGAAATGTGGCAAAAGGTCGCAAAGTTCAAGGGGGCCGAATACTTTCGCAAGGCACTGTATATGATGTCTTCTGATAGACACATATTCATCTAAGCCTCTAAGCAACAGTATCAGATGGGGTTTGCTTAGCCTGGGTGTGAATGGTAGATCAGAGCTAACGAGAGAGAGAGATATGGGTCCTTAGTGAGATCCAGATTTGGCTCGTTGCACAGTGAAATATTTGTCCGGCACTCTGATCGTATTTGTTTGTCTCTTGAGAGAGCGAGAGAAGGATGACAGAGATAAACTGGAAGTGGGGGATAGAGAAGTTTATCGTTATCATTCCAGCATGACTAAAATATTGACTTGTGGAGGTAATTGTGTTTTCCTACCCTACCAGATAGTAGATAGCATACAAGCCCATTGTAGCCTCCAATCTTCCATGCTGAGTCTCATTTTGTAGATTTGAATTGGCCCAGTTGGAATCATCACCTTAAGCTGCTAGAGAACCCTGTGGAATCCACTTAAACATCTATTTCATTCTTTGTTTGCAACAACAACAAGAAATAATATAGAAAAAGAAGGCATGGTGTGGAGTACTGCTGGTGTGTATGTGTGTGTTATGCAAATAGGAATGGAATGCTGGGCTGGCACAGAGAGCACTAACATGTTTGTAAGTGCTGGTGTATGATCAACATAAGATGTGTTGAAATTGTGCCCTCTGTAGGTGAAAAGTACATAACCAGCGAAGCATAAACATTGCACTTGCTCACATAACACATTAGGAACTAAACATTCTAAATCTTCAAAAGCTACAGAACTGTGAGCTCAAACACTGTATAGCTTTGCATTGCATTGCATTGCTTTCTTAGTAAGCAAGTCAGAAAGGGAGAGGAAGGAAGGCAAGGAAACAAGGAGGTAGAGAGAGGTTGGCCACGGTAGTTGTCATGGAAACGGCGAGGCGGAGCATGTGGCGCCTCTTTGAGTGGGACCAGTTTGTTATTGGAGGTCACGTGGCCAGTCGCTAGGGACAGATGCACGTCCTGTACCTCAGATTGAAGCGTCGCGAGCTGCTGCTATCGCTAGTTTGAACAAAATGGCTGCAGAGGCACCACTAACGAAAGCCCGTTGAACGGTAGGAATTATCATCGACGATGTTTTAATGGATATCTTGGAAATACCCCCTCTCCAAATATTGGATTTTGCAAGAATTTGCTCTCTTGGATTCCTCTATTTGCGAACATTTCACAGTCGCGTGCTGTAAAACATATTTTTTTTTGCACTTTAAAAATGTCAGCTCATCAAAGACAAGGTAGGTTACTGAAAATGCATATGGTGTTCGTTTTTATATTTAGCTGAAAAAGTACACAAGTTGCACCGTTATACTTTATCTTGCTTGGCATTAGCTAGCTTATTTGCTTAAATATCGCACTCTGCTGCCATTTCTTCCTTTCTCTGACACTTGCTCTATTTCACGTTGTTTCCTGAGATAATCAACATTTGCTTTGGTTGTTTGCAATTACATTCGAGACTAGAGAACACATTTCGAACCTAAAACTTTGCCAAATGGTTAGGACTACAGAGAGCTAACGGTAGCTGTATTGCTTTGCTACTGTAGCTTCTTGCTGCGATCGAATTATTGGTCTGTGATAAGGGTATCAAGGACAGAACATCGATTATTGTCATGCAAATTACACCTCAAATTGAATTCAAATTCACTAAAGCCCACAGTGGGAAATGAGGTAAAACGTATTGTATTTTCTAATCTTTTAACATGATTTATTTAGAGAAATATTTAAAGAGGGGCGGGGATTCGCATCCAAGCAAAGCGCCCTGATATGCGGCTGCAGCTTCCGATTGATAAACAGCATCAATTTATCAAAACAGTGCGTAATGCCTTCATGTTTGAGTATTGCAACATTGTTGGCAATTTTCTAAATTTGACTACCAAGGTCTTGTTTTTATTAAATCACTTCATTGTAATAACCATCTTTAAAATGTATTCATAAAAGGAAACCAAACTGATCTGAAATGCAAACATAATGCACACTGGGAGGAAAATGATCAGTATAGGTAGAAACAAGCAACTTTCATCGTGACATTTGCATTAACCAATGACATTTAATAATGGGCTTCAACAACATCCCACATGCGCATGCCGACTGGCATATGTGTTTGAAATGCTAAGCACATAGATCTATTCTAGACTAAGCAGGTAGGCATTCGGTACTGCTGTGGTGATAAAATAGACAATGTAGTCAAATACAGATACAAAATGAGCTGGTTGGGGTTACAGGCAGGACTACTATCCAATGGGTTAGGGTTATGGGGGTAGTAATGGGGGTGGTTAAACAAATTAGCCAAGGAATTGCGGGCTCTATTTGAGGTTATACACATTTGAGATTAGAGTGGTTTGGAAGTCCATATTGGATCCTTTCCAATTCTCATGGCACTTCTGGTTAATTGTTTTGGCCCTGGTCTTGTCTAGAAGGGATACAGTATTTGTCCAAGTTTACTTTTTGTTGCAGGTTAGGAGAATTGGGTTAGGGAAACAACTTTTGGCGTCAAATTTGACAAGCTGCATCCCATCTAGACATAACCTTTGGCCCTTGTGTGGTCGGAATACAGCCAATCAAATCTCTCTAGTCTAACCAAACAGACATGGCTGAAGCTGGGTCCACACTTACAAGCTTGGTTCTCTGCTTAAGCCTGCCATGTTTCTGTTGGTTGCTGATTTTTAAAAGGTAGCTACTAGCAAGCGATTTCCTCCTCTTGCTTTCTCTGACATGAATACACATTTATTGTTGATGGCAACTGCCTCCTGCTCTGGGCATGCAGTCATAATGGCTGGGCTGCCATGGCATGAGTCTCCCAGAGAGGAAGGGGCTTGCCAGGCTGAAAGATGGGCCATGTTGCCAGAGTTGGAATGTGCTCCAGAGGAAGGTTGCTTTATTGTTCACAAGGCTTTGTTTATTTGAATAGAGACATGAAAGCACATGGTTATTTGTGAAAATGGGTAGACCCATCAGATGTTGCAGCAGTTTAGCTTATGCTAGTCAACACCCGTCCCTAGATGTGTTTATAGGAAGATGTCCCGTACCATTATTTCAGCGAGAGGGACTCCATGGCACAATGAGCTGTTCTTCTACAGTTGGAATCCTTTGAACTGTCAAGATGTCATAATCTCTTTTTAATTGAAACACATTTTCTCTTCCTGTATCCCCTTATCCCTGTGACACCTGTCATTACACTGTCTTCACAGTCAGTTGACATCGACCACCTCACACACACTCTAATGCTCTGATTACTATACAGATCAGGTCTTAGGCCTGCACTCAGTTCCTCTCCTCAGCTCAGCATACACACAGTGGCCTGATGGTTAGGTTTCTGTGGCAGCTCTGGCAGTTTGGCTTACAGGGTAGTTGTTTGCCTTTGAAATGACTAACCTTGCTCTTTGTGAAATGCTCTGATGTCAAACTGTTTCTTAGAGATAGGTTTACATGTTTTGACTTTGCATGCCACACTATTGGCTAACCAGGACAGGATCTCTGAGGTAATGGTTTTGATTGGCTCTATTTCTTACAAGTTAGCATTGTTGATAGTCCCAAATGATTCCCTGATCTGCCCCTCAGATTTGCCAGGCAAGGCCTCGAAGAAGAACACACACATATCAACAACTCAAGAACTGTCAGAAGAATCCATGTTGTTATTAATCAGGTCTGAATAAGTACAAAGAGATCGAAGCACAGATCAGCATAACTAAAGCATATCACTCTCCTAGTCCCAACTCAGCAGTTTGGTCCTCAGGCGTTCTCTAAGCAGCCAGAAAGGCAAATTCATTCTTGATAATTGAGTGCCATACAAGTGGATGTACCAGGCTGAATATGAAGTATAGTGTACGCCTAAGTGAGGAAAAGCCTTGATCCACAGCCTCTTCACATGAATCACTTAATCTGATTCTGAATACCTCCAACACCCAGCAGGTTCTGTCGCTAACTAGTCATTAGCTCAACTCTATTAAACATCTTTTTGTTGATGATCTAAAGAGTGGACCTTTTCATTCTTTGTTGTGGGTTTCATATGTTAGTGTAACTAAGAAGTCAACAGCTAGTCTGTTTGATTTGACAGATAGCCTTGCAATAGGTTGTCGTTTGCGTTCAGCTCACACACTGAATTGCAAATTCGTAAAGTTGTGCAGACTTGCAAGGGAAATATCAGTTTGGGAAGGAACCACACTGGAAGATTTTCTCCCCACTACCCACTATTAGAATCTCTCTGTTCTAGATTAAACATCGATCTCAGTGGGAGATGTCCTAGTGATTTTATAACTGCAAATTCAAAGAGATGTGCAAGCTGGCAATGGAAATATCACAGTCTGAAACCCCCACTTTGAGATATTCTCCAAGATATCCTAGTGAATTCATGAATGGATATGGACGCCCATCCTCCCAACTAGGCTACCAGACCTGAAACGGAATGGACGCCATATCTTTTGATAAGATGTAGACTAGACCTCTGAAGCACAATCCTTCTGTTTCCTTATAAACAACTCATTCCCTTTATAATGTCATCGTTGTCTTTTGCCCTATTACGGCCAGCAGTCATTCAATGGCACCATGTTGGTAAACGTTAGGCCAGGTTTAACGAGCCATGAAGCTGGCGCTGGGGCTTTTCTCTCTGCTAACGCATGTTCACTCCCAGAGGGGCTGAGCTCTTGGGCAGAACACTTGTCATTCTCCAAGTAGACCTAAATGAGGCAAAGGGGAGATTATTGAAAGGCCCTTGAAGTGAACAGTAGGGTTTGTCCCCCTGAGGTCTGACTGAAGGCTTGGCTTTCTGCTTTCGTAGACTTCTGAAGAGAGGCCCACTTGAGGTGACCAATTTGTGAGTCATCCACTGATTCCACTCTCTAACGGCCTCTCAAGCCCAGTGTCAGTACTTAAATAGACTTTATATCCTTTAGCCTTGTATGTAAAAATATTTAGTATAATATATATATATATATATATATATATATAATTTTTAATTACACTAAGAAATGCAGACTAGGCTACTTGGCCAAAGTGGGCCATTGAACATGTTAATGGCAGTTAGCTCATCAGTTGGACCTTCAGCAAGTCTAGCAAGTTGTTTTTTATTGAATTTACACAAAGTTCTGGAGTTCTTCTTCACCTGCTTCAGTAAAAATTGTTCCTGACTGCCCAGCCCTGCACAAAGACGGCATTTATTACGTTGATCGGTCTTAATTTAGTCTTCTTGCTACGTGAGTTTCCCTTCACATACGGCCCTTTCACCTGCTGGATAATGGCTTTTTATGAAGATGAATGTGGAAACAGAGCAAGTGCCACGTGATTGGAGTCTAATAAGTTATTTTGTTGGGGACGTTCTGTGATCTATTGGAGCAATAAGTTGTTTGACCGGGCTCGTGAAACGGCTGCTCCGGTTACTGACGGAGAGGATGAAAGTCATCGGGAACTTCAACTGCTGGATCCTATCCATAGCTTTTATTTCTGGGGGCCTGCTAAGAGTGCCAGGAAGAGTGTAGCATCTGAAAAATCTCCTGGCCAGAGCATTAGCATGACTTCATAGACAATAGCTTCTAGTTCTTTGAAGCGGGAGATCATCTTCGCTATGTTAGAGGAATATCATCATCTATTGCCCAGTTGTTGTTTTTTCTCTTTTCTTATGCAGTACCACTCAAACGTTTGGACACACCTACTCAATGCTGTTATCAAGGCAAAGAGTGGCTACTTTGAAGAATCTCAAATATAAAATATATTTGAATGTGTTATTTCATAGTTTTTATGTCTTCACTATTATTCTACAATGTAGAAAATAGTAAAAATAAAGAAAAACCCTTTAATGAGTAGGTGTGTGTGTGTGTGTGTGTGTGTGTGTGTAGATACTTCTCTCTCACACACATACGTGTTTGTTTCATGAGCTAAAATTAAAGATCCCGGAAATGTTCCATACGCACAAAAAGCATATTTCTCCAATTTTGTGGACAAAAACGTTTACATCCCTATTAGTGAGCTTTTCTCCTTTTGCCATGATAATCCATCCACTTGACGTGTGTGGCATATCAAGAAACTGATTAAACAGCATGATCGTTACATAGGTGCACCTTGTGCTGGCTACAATAAGGCCCCTCTAAAAAGTGCAATTTTGACACACAACAATGCCACATATGTCTCAAGTTTAGGGAGCGTGCAATTGGCATACTAACTGCAGGAATGTCCACGAGTTGTTGCCTCAAGTCGTTTTAGAGAATTTGTTAGTAGGTCCAATCGGCCTCACAACCGCAGACCACGTGTAACCGCCCA
Organism: Oncorhynchus mykiss; assembly: GCF_013265735.2. NCBI lineage: Eukaryota > Metazoa > Chordata > Actinopteri > Salmoniformes > Salmonidae > Oncorhynchus > Oncorhynchus mykiss. The sequence continues at coordinate 86,532,706 of NC_048576.1, read as the reverse complement.
GGACCTCCACACCTGGCTTCTTCACCTGTGGGTTCGTCTGAGAACAGCCACATTTAGTCATTTTAAGTCCCACCCTTCAGCTCCCATCAACCCCTGCCATCTATCTCTGTACACCATCCAATTTTGATTTATATTTGCCATATATTTTTCAGATGTGATGTTTCACAAATTTCTGAACCTTTCTTTTCTCATAGTTTCTACAGATTGTAAATTAAAGAAACATTTTTGTTCAGATTATTATTATGTTATTGGTTAATTGACTATGACATTTCAAATCACCCAGCAGTGCTATTTGCAGAGTTGGCTCCAGGTAAATTCTTCAGCCATTCCTGAACCTGCAACCAAAAACAAGCTACATATTTGACAGTACCAAAACAAGTGCTCTAATGATTCTCTCTCTTCGCAGCAAAGTCTGCAGTGCTGGGATGGTTGTATCACCCATTGATATAACATTTAATTGGTAATTGACATTTAACATTTAATTGGCAAGAATTTTGTATAATTTAAATTGAAAAACCAAAGTTTTGCGTATCATTTCATAAACCATGTGCCATGGAATCGGTACATCGAGAATCTCCTCTCAACTATCTTGCAATCTATATGGCACAGCGGTCACTTTGTTGTTGTCCTGAAGTGAAACTGATATACTTTTTATCACCATTTAAAAAACAAAACAAATTTTGGTATTTAATGCAGGGCCGACAGACAAGTTCCTTACCTTCTCCCCTTCCAAGTGCTTTTTTCATTGTTGTGGTAATGCTGCAATTAGTTGGTTTTAATTTTAGATTGAGAAGACATTTGTGTTAGCTGCATGTGTGACAAGTCAACTAGTCCTATAATTTGTAATTTTATAATTTATTTTCAAATTCTATATTTTTTTTATCAATTAGTATATTTGAGTTTAACCATAGTATTTGTTCTAATATTTGTTCTGTCTTTTCTGGTGGATTAAACTGAAATTGCAACCAGCTTTCTGTTGCTTGTTTTAAAAATAGACATATTTTGGAGATTTCATTTTCAAATAATAGGAAGAGAGCGGTTGTAATTGGGGGAAAAGGCCATTCTTGAACATGGGGTGAGCCATTCTTACTAAGCTGCTAGAGAACCAGTTTGAATTTATGTGTAGTTGTTGTATGATTAAAGTGTAGTTGTTGTATGATTGAAGTGTAGTTGTTGTATAATTTAAGTGTAGTTGTTGTATGATTGAAGCCTTTAGTGAGATTTATTATTGAATCGTTTATGCTCTCCAAATTAATATTCATTATAATTTTGTCTGGCTTGCCATTCCAAATAAAATATAATGAACCCATTTGTATAAGAGATTCTCCAAAATGGAAATATTCCAAGCTTTTATGTATAAATTCCAGTCATACTTTATCAAAAGCCTTTTTCAAATTCCGCTGTGAATACCAGCCTGGTTTCCCAGATTTCTTTAATTTAACTGTCTTTGTTTGGCAGATGGATGGAGAATTTTAAGCAGTGTTTTGGGATAGCCGAAGGGCTCCAATGTGGCACATCAGATCTCGTTTTCCAGAGTGTTTTGGGAAGTTGCGGTCTGTCTTCCTAATGTACGATCGTGCCGAGCAGAGGGGCTGCAGTCTGATTCCGCCATTGCGGCTGCTGCGGTTGCTAGCGAGCAAGCAACCCTTCTCCCAGGGGCTCAGCAGCCTCGCTCTTATTTGTCTTGCAGTGCTGGCATTCCTGGCTCTGTGCCAAGTGACTATCGACAGTCGCAAGCCCCCTTCCCCCCACCGAGCGCACACCCACCACCTCTCCCCTTCCTTGTATGTGTTCTCACATACACCCACCACCTCCCCCTTCCTTGTATGTGTTCTCACACCCACCACCTCCCCCCTTCCTTGTATGTGTTCTCACACCCACCACCTCCCCCTTCCTTGTATGTGTTCTCACACCCACCACCTCTCCCCTTCCTTGTATGTGTTCTCACACCCACCACCTCCCCCTTCCTTGTATGTGTTCTCACATACACCCACCACCTCCCCCTTCATTGTATGTGTTCTCACATACACCCACCACCTCCCCCCTTCCTTGTATGTGTTCTCACATACACCCACCACCTTCCCCCTTCCTTGTATGTGTTCTCACATACACCCACCACCTCCCCCTTCCTTGTATGTGTTCTCACATACACCCACCACCTCCCCCTTCCTTGTATGTGTTCTCGCACCCACCACCTCCCCCTTCCTTGTATGTGTTCTCACATACACCCACCACCTCCCCCTTCCTTGTATGTGTTCTCACACCCACCACCTCCCCCCTTCCTTGTATGTGTTCTCACATACACCCACCACCTCCCCCCTTCCTTGTATGTGTTCTCACACCCACCACCTCCCCCTTCCTTGTATGTGTTCTCACACCCACCACCTCCCCCCTTCCTTGTATGTGTTCTCACACCCACCACCTCCCCCCTTCCTTGTATGTGTTCTCACACCCACCACCTCCCCCCTTCCTTGTATGTGTTCTCACACCCACCACCTCCCCCTTCCTTGTATGTGTTCTCACATACACCCACCACCTCCCCCTTCCTTGTATGTGTTCTCACATACACCCACCACCTCCCCCTTCCTTGTATGTGTTCTCACACCCACCACCTCCCCCCTTCCTTGTATGTGTTCTCACATCCACCACCTCCCCCCTTCCTTGTATGTGTTCTCACACACACCCACCACCTCCCCCTTCCTTGTATGTGTTCTCACACCCACCACCTCCCCCTTCCTTGTATGTGTTCTCACATACACCCACCACCTCCCCCTTCCTTGTATGTGTTCTCACATACACCCACCACCTCCCCCTTCCTTGTATGTGTTCTCACATACACCCACCACCTCCCCCCTTCCTTGTATGTGTTCTCACATACACCCACCACCTCCCCCCTTCCTTGTATGTGTTCTCACACCCACCACCTCCCCCTTCCTTGTATGTGTTCTCACACCCACCACCTCCCCCTTCCTTGTATGTGTTCTCACACCCACCACCTCCCCCTTCCTTGTATGTGTTCTCACACCCACCACCTCCCCCCTTCCTTGTATGTGTTCTCACATACACCCACCACCTCCCCCTTCCTTGTATGTGTTCTCACACCCACCACCTCCCCCTTCCTTGTATGTGTTCTCACACACCCACCACCTCCCCCCTTCCTTGTATGTGTTCTCACATACACCCACCACCTCCCCCTTCCTTGTATGTGTTCTCACACCCACCACCTCCCCCTTCCTTGTATGTGTTCTCACACACCCACCACCTCCCCCTTCCTTGTATGTGTTCTCACATACACCCACCACCTCCCCCTTCCTTGTATGTGTTCTCACATACACCCACCACCTCCCCCTTCCTTGTATGTGTTCTCACATACACCCACCACCTCCCCCCTTCCTTGTATGTGTTCTCACACCCACCACCTCCCCCCTTCCTTGTATTTGTTCTCACACCCACCACCTCCCCCCTTCCTTGTATGTGTTCTCACATACACCAGAGTGTGGATATCAAAAGCAACCTGCACCCCCACCTCCCCCCCTTCCCACCTTCCCACCCCATCATACCATTACCCTCTTTATTGTACGGTCCTTCCTCTACCCTCTCTCTGATTGCCTTTTGTCCGCCTTTGTTCCCAGAAGCAGTCTGGTTTAATAGACATCACCTCTCTAATCCTCTTGTTGTGTTTTAGTGGTTCTATCCTCCAGCACCTCAAGAAGCAGCATCAAGCTCAAGGCTGTACGTTTAGCTTATCAATCACTGTCTTCCTGCTCCAAACTGACTGCTGGCTGGCACTGCATCAATGTCCATGTCAGTCATTCAACCCTCTCACAGTCAAAACAACTCATTTTCTTCAACGTTTCTCTCATTTAGGTACCTTATTTTGGCATTTCTTGGGGATCCACCTCCCTAGACCACGCACGCTCTCTCACACGCGCACACACACACACATACACACACACACACACACACACACACACTAGGGCTGCACAATTAATCAGATTCACATTGAAATTGCAATATGGATATTTTGAAAGGCATCTCAGCCCAGTGTAACGGACGTTTTCATAGTTCTTTTCCTCTTGCAGTGGCTTCCCCCCCACACCAAGCAGCACCGTTCCTCCTCCTTGCTGTTAGTTACTATATGTTTTTATAGTTATTTTCCTCTTGCAGTGGCTTCCCCCCCACACCAAGCAGCACCGTTCCTCCTCCTCCTCGCTGTTAGTTACTATATGTTTTTATAGTTATTTTCCTCTTGCAGTGGCTTCCCCCCCACACCAAGCAGCACCGTTCCTCCTCCTCCTCGCTGTTAGTTACTATATGTTTTTATAGTTATTTTCCTCTTGCAGTGGCTTCTCCCACACACCAAGCAGCACCGTTCCTCCTCCTCCTCGCTGTTAGTTACTATATGTTTTTATAGTTATTTTCCTCTTGCAGTGGCTTCCCCCACACACCAAGCAGCACCGTTCCTCCTCCTCCTCGCTGTTAGTTACTATATGTTTTTATAGTTATTTTCCTCTTGCAGTGGCTTCCCCCACACCAAGCAGCACCGTTCCTCCTCCTCCTCGCTGTTAGTTACTATATGTTTTTATAGTTATTTTCCTCTTGCAGTGGCTTCCCCCCCACACCAAGCAGCACCGTTCCTCCTCCTCCTCGCTGTTAGTTACTATATGTTTTTATAGTTATTTTCCTCTTGCAGTGGCTTCCCCCCCACACCAAGCAGCACCGTTCCTCCCCCTCCTCGCTGTTAGTTACTATATGTTTTTATAGTTATTTTCCTCTTGCAGTGGCTTCTCCCACACACCAAGCAGCACCGTTCCTCCTCCTCCTCGCTGTTAGTTACTATATGTTTTTATAGTTATTTTCCTCTTGCAGTGGCTTCCCCCACACACCAAGCAGCACCGTTCCTCCTCCTCCTCGCTGTTAGTTACTATATGTTTTTATAGTTATTTTCCTCTTGCAGTGGCTTCCCCCCCCACACCAAGCAGCACCGTTCCTCCTCCTCGCTGTTAGTTACTATATGTTTTTATAGTTATTTTCCTCTTGCAGTGGCTTCCCCCCCACACCAAGCAGCACCGTTCCTCCTCCTCGCTGTTAGTTACTATATGTTTTTATAGTTATTTTCCTCTTGCAGTGGCTTCCCCCACACACCAAGCAGCACCGTTCCTCCTCCTCCTCGCTGTTAGTTACTATATGTTTTTATAGTTATTTTCCTCTTGCAGTGGCTTCCCCCACACACCAAGCAGCACCGTTCCTCCTCCTCCTCGCTGTTAGTTACTATATGTTTTTATAGTTATTTTCCTCTTGCAGTGGCTTCCTCCCCACACCAAGCAGCACCGTTCCTCCTCCTCGCTGTTAGTTACTATATGTTTTTATAGTTATTTTCCTCTTGCAGTGGCTTCCCCCACACCAAGCAGCACCGTTCCTCCTCCTCGCTGTTAGTTACTATATGTTTTTATAGTTATTTTCCTCTTGCAGTGGCTTCCCCCACACACCAAGCAGCACCGTTCCTCCTCCTCCTCGCTGTTAGTTACTATATGTTTTTATAGTTATTTTCCTCTTGCAGTGGCTTCCCCCCCACACCAAGCAGCACCGTTCCTCCTCCTCGCTGTTAGTTACTATATGCTTTTATAGTTATTTTCCTCTTGCAGTGGCTTCCCCCCCCACACCAAGCAGCACCGTTCCTCCTCCTCCTCGCTGTTAGTTACTATATGTTTTTATAGTTATTTTCCTCTTGCAGTGGCTTCCCCCACACCAAGCAGCACCGTTCCTCCTCCTCGCTGTTAGTTACTATATGTTTTTATAGTTATTTTCCTCTTGCAGTGGCTTCCCCCACACCAAGCAGCACCGTTCCTCCTCCTCCTCGCTGTTAGTTACTATATGTTTTTATAGTTATTTTCCTCTTGCAGTGGCTTCCCCCACACTAAGCAGCACCGTTCCTCCTCCTCCTCGCTGTTAGTTACTATATGTTTTTATAGTTATTTTCCTCTTGCAGTGGCTTCCCCCACACCAAGCAGCACCGTTCCTCCTCCTCGCTGTTAGTTACTATATGTTTTTATAGTTATTTTCCTCTTGCAGTGGCTTCCCCCCCACACCAAGTAGCACCGTTCCTCCTCCTCGCTGTTAGTTACTATATGTTTTTATAGTTATTTTCCTCTTGCAGTGGCTTCCCCCACACACCAAGCAGCACCGTTCCTCCTCCTCGCTGTTAGTTACTATATGTTTTTATAGTTATTTTCCTCTTGCAGTGGCTTCCCCCACACACCAAGCAGCACCGTTCCTCCTCCTCCTCGCTGTTAGTTACTATATGTTTTTATAGTTATTTTCCTCTTGCAGTGGCTTCCCCCACACACCAAGCAGCACCGTTCCTCCTCCTCCTCGCTGTTAGTTACTATATGTTTTTATAGTTATTTTCCTCTTGCAGTGGCTTCTCCCACACACCAAGCAGCACCGTTCCTCCTCCTCCTCGCTGTTAGTTACTATATGTTTTTATAGTTATTTTCCTCTTGCAGTGGCTTCCCCCACACACCAAGCAGCACCGTTCCTCCTCCTCCTCGCTGTTAGTTACTATATGTTTTTATAGTTATTTTCCTCTTGCAGTGGCTTCCCCCACACACCAAGCAGCACCGTTCCTCCTCCTCCTCGCTGTTAGTTACTATATGTTTTTATAGTTATTTTCCTCTTGCAGTGGCTTCCTCCCCACACCAAGCAGCACCGTTCCTCCTCCTCGCTGTTAGTTACTATATGTTTTTATAGTTCCTCTTGCAGTGGCTTCCCCCACACACCAAGCAGCACCGTTCCTCCTCCTCCTCGCTGTTAGTTACTATATGTTTGCATGCTGTTCTGTTGGGTCAAATGCAGTCAACCGATTGTTCCAAACAAGAACGATGCTGCTTTCAACTTCCCTTCTTAAATAAGTCATTCTCTTTCTATGATTCCGGCAGTTCATCCAACTGATTTGATCTTTGTTCCACGTCAAATTGCAATCGTAATATTTGGTTTAAAAAAAATGAAAGTCCTTGTTTCACGGTCCTTTTACCAGAGTTGTCTTGCACAAGGACCAACTGATCCCGAACAGAAATGAATCTGGACAGTTTCCAGTATGTGTAGCCTAAGTCTATGTTTTCCGGCTCAGCCTGTGCCTAGACAGACAGCAGTTTAGATCAGCTGGGCCATCACTCCATTCCTCTGATACTATGTGACACTAGCATGGTGCATCAATGTTGAATGGAGACCGTGGCTATATTTAGCCATCAGCTGTAGCTAGGCTTAATAGCTGGGCTGTGGGCCCCACAAAAATAAATATTTATGGATCTAATGGGTTAGCCGTGATATGGAAGCACATCGGAGTTCTGAGGCAAATTTCCATCCACATAATCTCAGGTCTTCAACCCTAAAAACAGCCAGACAGTAGGAGTTGCCTATTAATAGCTCTGTTCTTTCCTGCTGCTGCTCTTTGGAACCAAACAGGCCAACATGGAGAACGCTGCAGCGGCTTATGGCTAGTCAACAGTTTTCCACTTAACACATGGAGCACTCAGCTCTGTTCCAAGCTAGTCTGTTGCCCATGCTGTGAGGTAACTCCCGGTGAAGTGTTAAGAGGACCAAAGCCGAGATTAGCCCCCGAGATTGGCTGATTAGCCCGTCGGCTGGCCAATCAGTGCATGGCTACGTGGATATGTGAGATACAGCGTTTTTTGTGTGCGATTTCATTGAGACATTCGCCAGCCTACACACGTTACTATTATCAGGTCAGTTGTTTTAGCTTAGTTGCTAATTGTCTGCGTGAGCAACTGCGCCTCCTTATGTTGTATTGAAGTCTGTGGTAGACTTGCCTTATTGTGCTTCAGCCTGCTTCTTTGCCTTCTGTTTATATTGTATCCTAATGGAAGAAGGGGAGCAGACTGTGTTGGTTATGGTAGTTGTGTTTTTATAGGCTAGGCATTTTTCTCAAACCTTCTCCCTCAGACATGTTGAATTCCAACAAAAACACACCTGATTTGGGCTCCCGAGTGGGGCGGTGGTCTAAGGCACTGCATCTCAGTGCTAGACGCGTCACTACAGACACTGGTTCGATTCCAGGCTGTATCCCAACCGTCTGTGATTGGGAGTCCTATAGGGCGGCGCACAATTGTCCCAGCGTCATCCGGGTTTGGCCGGGGTTGGCCGTCATTGTAAATAAGAATTTGTTCTTAATTGACTTGCCTAGTTTAAATTAAAAAAAATAACTAATCAAATTTGGTCTTTCTAGAGACTGTGTCAAACCTGATGTCCCGAAGACGGGTGACTAATATGCAGTGCACTGTGCAGCGGCCTAAAAACCTAACTGACTCTGGATCAGTGCTTAAGGGCCAACATCCACCACCTCTCCACCTGGCTGCACACTCATCAGGCCTCGGGAGCTCTTGTTGCCAGGCGATGGCACGGCATTGCAGCACATGCTTGGCTTACATTTTTAGATGCCATTTCTCATCTCCGGTTCAAGGAAACCGGATTCCAATTTATGTATTTTTCCATGCAGTTATTATTCTCCCATCTCTGTCCTTAAATGCTGGAGCTTTTTAAGTGAAAAGAGGAAAGGCCTAGGCTTATTAAGGCTAAATATAGGATCGGTCTGCATCCCAAATGGCACCCTATTCCCTAATATAGTGCTCTGGTCAAAAGTAGTGGACAATGTAGGGAATAGGGTGCCATTTGGGACGCTGGCTACCCAACTCTCCTCTGGAACAGCTTGCTGCTCGTGAAAGGATGTGGAAATGTCAGGTTGATTTTGTGTGTTTTTTTTAATGGCTTTGGAGCATGTGTGTGGAGTGGAGGCTTGGCAGGCATTTGTCTCTGAGAGCTGGGTCCCTACCAGGTAAGATGCAGTACTCTGAGGGATCTGGGGAGTGGCAGCTAGTACTGAGTGTGGCTGTGCCTCACTTTACCTGGGTCATTCAATACTGGTCATAGAGATGTCAGGCAGCCGGTCAAAAGCAGTGCACTGTATGGTGAATAACAGGGTGAGATGCAGCCTTACTCAGCCTACTGAGTCTGGGTTGTCTTGGAGATGGCGGTAGGTACTGGCTGGATGTCTGGGGATTGAAGAATGGGGCCTCATATCAAGGGTTTCAGTAACACTAAGAGGACCACAGCTCTGGCCTCCACCAGCACCACAATGCCTCCTAATAAATTCCAGACCACACAAGTCATCCACACAAGTCAACCCGAGCCAATACAACCCAAGCCACACACACACGCAGGTCAATCTGTTAATGGTGTTTCTATTGTTTAATGGTGTTTCTATTGTCTGTACATTCCCTCAGCAAAGAGCTGCAGTGAGTAGTTATAACTCTGCTTCAGAATGGAATTCATGGGAGGATTCCAGGTGTTCACGTGCAGACAGTCCTCACCTCGCCAGCAACCGCGTTGTAAAACACGTCTGTCTTTTGATCCTCTGTTCCAGCCGAGAGAAGAAGCAGGGAACACGAGACCAGAACCATTTGATGGAAGAAAAGAAAAAGAGAAAGCAAGAAGAAAAGAAAAAGAAGGAAGCTGCTCAGAAAAAGGTGTGACGTCATATGGTTCTTGTTGTTTGGACACACTTCTATCATACTACCTCATACAGCACCAACCCCCGTTTCTATCATACTACCTCATACAGCACCAACCCCCGTTTCTATCATACTACCTCATACAGCACTGACCCCCGTTTCTATCATACTACCTCATACAGCACCAACCCCTGTTTCTATCATACTACCTCATACAGCACCAACCCCTGTTTTTATCATACTACCTCATACAGCACCAACCCCCGTTTCTATCATACTACCTCATACAGCACCAACCCCCGTTTCTATCATACTACCTCATACAGCACTGACCCCCGTTTCTATCATGCTACCTCATACAGCACCAACCCCTGTTTCTATCATACTACCTCATACAGCACCAACCCCCGTTTCTATCATACTACCTCATACAGCACCAACCCCCGTTTCTATCATACTACCTCATACAGCACCAACCCCCGTTTCTATCATACTACCTCATACAGCACCAACCCCCGTTTCTATCATACTACCTCATACAGCACCAACCCCCGTTTCTATCATACTACCTCATACAGCACCAACCCCCGTTTCTATCATACTACCTCATACAGCACCAACCCCCGTTTCTATCATACTACCTCATACAGCACCAACCCCCGTTTCTATCATACTACCTCATACAGCACCAACCCCCGTTTCTATCATACTACCTCATACAGCACCAACCCCCGTTTCTATCATACTACCTCATACAGCACCAACCCCCGTTTCTATCATACTACCTCATACAGCACCAACCCCCGTTTCTATCATACTACCTCATACAGCACCAACCCCCGTTTCTATCATACTACCTCATACAGCACCAACCCCCGTTTCTATCATACTACCTCATACAGCACCAACCCCCGTTTCTATCATACTACCTCATACAGCACCAACCCCCGTTTCTATCATACTACCTCATACAGCACCAACCCCCGTTTCTATCATACTACCTCATACAGCACCAACCCCCGTTTCTATCATACTACCTCATACAGCACCAACCCCCGTTTCTATCATACTACCTCATACAGCACCAACCCCCGTTTCTATCATACTACCTCATACAGCACCAACCCCCGTTTCTATCATACTACCTCATACAGCACCAACCCCCGTTTCTATCATACTACCTCATACAGCACCAACCCCCGTTTCTATCATACTACCTCATACAGCACCAACCCCTGTTTTTATCATACTACCTCATACAGCACCAACCCCTGTTTTTATCATACTACCTCATACAGCACCAACCCCTGTTTTTATCATACTACCTCATACAGCACCAACCCCTGTTTCTATCATACTACCTCATACAGCACCAACCCCTGTTTTTATCATACTACCTCATACAGCACCAACCCCTGTTTTTATCATACTACCTCATACAGCACCAACCCCTGTTTTTATCATACTACCTCATACAGCACCAACCCCTGTTTTTATCATACTACCTCATACAGCACCAACCCCTGTTTTTATCATACTACCTCATACAGCACCAACCCCTGTTTTTATCATACTACCTCATACAGCACCAACCCCTGTTTTTATCATACTACCTCATACAGCACCAACCCCTGTTTTTATCATACTAACTCATACAGCACCAACCCCTGTTTTTATCATACTACCTCATACAGCACCAACCCCTGTTTTTATCATACTACCTCATACAGCACCAGCCCCTGTTTTTATCATACTACCTCATACAGCGCCAACCCCTGTTTTTATCATACTACCTCATACAGCGCCAACCCCTGTTTTTATCATACTACCTCATACAGCGCCAACCCCTGTTTTTATCATACTACCTCATACAGCGCCAACCCCTGTTTTTATCATACTACCTCATACAGCGCCAACCCCTGTTTTTATCATACTACCTCATACAGCGCCAACCCCTGTTTTTATCATACTACCTCATACAGCGCCAACCCCTGTTTTTATCATACTACCTCATACAGCGCCAACCCCTGTTTTTATCATACTACCTCATACAGCGCCAACCCCTGTTTTTATCATACTACCTCATAAAGCACCAACCCCTGTTTTTATCATACTACCTCATACAGCACCAACCCCTGTTTTTATCATACTACCCCATACAGCACCAACCCCTGTTTTTATCATACTACCTCATACAGCACCAACCCCTGTTTTTATCATACTACCTCATACAGCACCAACCCCTGTTTTTATCATACTACCTCATACAGCGCCAACCCCTGTTTTTATCATACTACCTCATACAGCACCAACCCCTGTTTTTATCATACTACCTCATACAGCACCAACCCCTGTTTTTATCATACTACCTCATACAGCACCAACCCCTGTTTTTATCATACTACCTCATACAGCGCCAACCCCTGTTTTTATCATACTACCTCATACAGCGCCAACCCCTGTTTTTATCATACTACCTCATACAGCACCAACCCCTGTTTTTATCATACTACCTCATACAGCACCAACCCCTGTTTTTATCATACTACCTCATACAGCGCCAACCCCTGTTTTTATCATACTACCTCATACAGCGCCAACCCCTGTTTTTATCATACTACCTCATACAGCACCAACCCCTGTTTTTATCATACTACCTCATACAGCACCAACCCCTGTTTTTATCATACTACCTCATACAGCACCAACCCCTGTTTTTATCATACTACCTCATACAGCACCAACCCCTGTTTTTATCATACTACCTCATACAGCACCAACCCCTGTTTTTATCATACTACCTCATACAGCACCAACCCCTGTTTTTATCATACTACCTCATACAGCACCAACCCCTGTTTTTATCATACTACCTCATACAGCACCAACCCCTGTTTTTATCATACTACCTCATACAGCACCAACCCCTGTTTTTATCATACTACCTCATACAGCACCAACCCCTGTTTTTATCATACTACCTCATACAGCACCAACCCCTGTTTTTATCATACTACCTCATACAGCACCAACCCCTGTTTTTATCATACTACCTCATAAAGCACCAACCCCTGTTTTTATCATACTACCTCATAAAGCACCAACCCCTGTTTTTATCATACTACCTCATACAGCACCAACCCCTGTTTTTATCATACTACCCCATACAGCACCAACCCCTGTTTTTATCATACTACCTCATACAGCACCAACCCCTGTTTTTATCATACTACCTCATACAGCACCAACCCCTGTTTTTATCATACTACCTCATACAGCGCCAACCCCTGTTTTTATCATACTACCTCATACAGCACCAACCCCTGTTTTTATCATACTACCTCATACAGCACCAACCCCTGTTTTTATCATACTACCTCATACAGCGCCAACCCCTGTTTTTATCATACTACCTCATACAGCGCCAACCCCTGTTTTTATCATACTACCTCATACAGCGCCAACCCCTGTTTTTATCATACTACCTCATACAGCACCAACCCCTGTTTTTATCATACTACCTCATACAGCACCAACCCCTGTTTTTATCATACTACCTCATACAGCGCCAACCCCTGTTTTTATCATACTACCTCATACAGCACCAACCCCTGTTTTTATCATACTACCTCATACAGCACCAACCCCTGTTTTTATCATACTACCTCATACAGCACCAACCCCTGTTTTTATCATACTACCTCATACAGCACCAACCCCTGTTTTTATCATACTACCTCATACAGCACCAACCCCTGTTTTTATCATACTACCTCATACAGCACCAACCCCTGTTTTTATCATACTACCTCATACAGCACCAACCCCTGTTTTTATCATACTACCTCATACAGCACCAACCCCTGTTTTTATCATACTACCTCATACAGCACCAACCCCTGTTTTTATCATACTACCTCATACAGCACCAACCCCTGTTTTTATCATACTACCTCATACAGCACCAACCCCTGTTTTTATCATACTACCTCATACAGCACCAACCCCTGTTTTTATCATACTACCTCATACAGCACCAACCCCTGTTTTTATCATACTACCTCATAAAGCACCAACCCCTGTTTTTATCATACTACCTCATACAGCACCAACCCCTGTTTTTATCATACTACCCCATACAGCACCAACCCCTGTTTTTATCATACTACCTCATACAGCACCAGCCCCTGTTTTTATCATACTACCTCATACAGCACAAGCCCCTGTTTTTATCATACTACCTCATACAGCACCAACCCCTGTTTTTATCATACTACCTCATACAGCGCCAACTAGAGGTCGACTTATTAATCGGAATGGCCGATTTTAATTAGGGCCGATTTCAAGTTTTCATAACAATCGTCAATCGGCGTCTTTTGACACCCATTCTGGACGATTACATTGCACTCCAGGAGGACGTGGCAGGCTGACTACCTGTTATGTGAGTGCAGCAAGAAGCCAAGGTAAGGTGCTACCTAGCATTAAACGTATCTCATAAAAAACAAAACAATCAATCTTAACATAATCACTAGCTAACTACACATGGTAACAAAGACCGTGATTAATTTGCCAGAATTGTTCATAATTATAACATTGAAGGTTGTGCAATGTAACAGCAATATTTAGACTTAGGGTTGCCACTCGTTCTATAAAATACGGAACAGTTCCGTATTTCACTAAAATAGAACATATTTTGTTTTTCAAAATGATAGTTTCCGGATTTGACCATATTAATGACCTAAGGCTCATATTTCTGTGTGGTATTATATTATAATTAAGTCTATGATTTGATAGAGCAGTCTGTCTGAGCGGTGGTAGGCAGCAGCAGGCTCGTATGCATTCATTCAAACAGCACTTTCCTGCATTTGCCAGCAGCTATTTGACTTAAAGCCCATCAACTCCAGAGATTAGGCTGGAAATACTAAAGTACCTATTAGAACATCCACTAGTCAATGAAAGGAAATACAAATGCTATAGAGAGAAATAGTCCTATAATAACTACAACCTAAAACTTCTTACCTGGGAATATTGAAGACTCATGTTAAAAGGAACCACCAGCTTTCATATGTTCTGAGCAAGGAACTTAAACGTGAGCTTTTTTACATGGCACATATTGCACTTTTACTTCTCCAACACTTTTTTGCATTATTTAAACCAAATTGAACATGTTTCATTATTTATTTGAGACTACATTTATTTTATTGATGTATTATATTAAGTGTTCATTCAGTATTGTTGTAATTGTCATTTATTATAAATATATATAAATAAAAATCGGCCGATTTAATCGGTATCAAACTTTTTTGGTCCTCCAATAATCGGTATCGGCATGAAAAATCATAATCGGTCGACCTCTAGCACCAACCCGCGTTTTTATGGTACTACCTCATACAAGCACCAACCCCTGTTTTTAATGGTGTAGCTTTACACAAAGCAAGATGATGATATCAGCCTCTACCCTGTGCCCTGCTCTATTCCTCTCCTCTTTCACCCTCCCTCCCTCGCTCCCTCTCTCCCTCTGCTCTGAACCGTGTCAGTAAGTGATCCCTTTCCACTCCGTTGGCTAAACAGGCTAACGTGTCATGCTGCTTCTCTTTATCACATGCAGCCTCCTGTGAGGCTGAGGAAAGCAGAGCTGAAGGGGGGAGCTGGCCAGCGTGTGTGTGTGTTCCTGCATACGCCACTGTACCTGTGTGTGTGTGTGTGTGTGTGTGTGTTGTCTGCCTCTTATTTCACTTTCTGGCTAACTAATCCACATGACCCACCAGGCAAAAGCCCCTAAGCTCAGCCGGTGGAGGGATGAACATAAAACATGTAGCATTATAATAGGCTAATAAGAACATTTCCCTGAACATTCTGTTCCAATGGAATGGGCTGGCTTTCAGTCAGAGCAAGGCTGAAGTGCAGGCAGCCAACCCAGTAGCATGCTAACGCTAGCAGGCTAACTCCGAGAGAGGAGACCTATTGATTGTCTGTTGCTTTAAATATTGACATAAAACACATACTTCAGTTAGGACTCCTTTCTTCATTATGTGTATTTGACAGGGACAATAGGCCTACACATCAACATTTCAATAAATGTGGCAGTTTTATCCAGCCAGCTCATTTTCATCTGTAGTCCCTTGTACTTGTGTTTTTTTTGTGAACTCTTTAAAAAAATCTGTTGCTAATATGTTCTTCCTCTTTCTTTCCAGGTCACTGAACAGAAAACCAAAGGTGCGTTGTTCTCATCTTTTCCAACATTCTGCAACCACTCCTACCTCCTATTACCTTAGACTGACTGACTGATTGAAAAGAGAGGGGGATGGAGGGAGAATGACAGTCGGAGCAACAGAGAAAGTGAGAGTATGCACAGTGTGCACTTAGCTGGCAGGGTTTTGAAGTGAATTGAACCCAGAGCACTGTAGATAGAACACATCCTCTCACTGCCCTCTGTGCCAAAGCTCTTAATGAGCGAGAGAGAAGGACTGGCGAGAGGGAGAGGACCTGTTATGTGGTGTGACTGGCCAGATGGGGCCGGGAGGGGCTTATGTTTTGAGAGAAAGTCTCTAGGAAAGCTCATTAGGGCATCCGTTAATGGTCCTGTAACGGCCTTCTAGCACTTAACAGGAGGTTGGGGAAGTGGGGGGTTTAAAGGTCAAGATGAGGAAGGGACATCTTAGTGTAATAACCCTACAGGGTATAGTAGGCTGCAGGGCTGCATTTACTGGAGCCTGTCTGTGCTGCTGAGCTGCAATAATGAGCAGTAATCTGGGTTAGTTAGCTTTGTTAGCCTGTTTCCATCCAGTTAGCTTTGTTAGCCTGTTTCCATCCAGTTAGCTTTGTTGGCCTGTTTCCATCCAGTTAGCAGTAATCTGGGTTAGTTTTCTTGGTTAGCATGTTTCCACCAAGCCATGTATGGCTGAAAAGTCCCCTGGAAGCTGGCTGTGACACATTAGAATGTGGTGTTGACTGTTGAGGAGAGCAGGGTCAGTGTGAAAGTGCAGGATAGGGGTAACAACAGGCAGGGAGAGGCCACCAGTGTAATACTGCACTTTTCTACTGTGGTTGGAATGGGGAGGCCCAACCTGGGTCTGATGGAGGGAGGAGGAGAATATATGTGGGGGTGGATGGAGGAATAGAGAGAGTGGGGTGAAAAAGGCAGAAGGAAATTCACCTGGCTTGTCACAAACATATTCCTGAGAAGGAAATGACAAAAGTGAAAGAAAGGGTCTGAAGGAAAGAGACTGCAGGAACAAAGTACTGGAAAGAAACAGAGAGTATTGTGTGAAAGTGAGCGAGAACACACTCGTTTCCTGTCTACAGTTTACACATACAGTAAGCAGTGCGCATCGAGATCAACATAAAAGGCACGTGTACCCACATGGCTAAGGCATACAGTACATTCATATAAATAAGTTCCCTCTGCCTTACCGACCTCCACTGGGGCTGTGTATGTAGTATAGGCACTCATACAAACACAATTATATCAATGCATAGGTCAACAGACTTTTATGAATACATTAGTACAATCACATGTGCATCTGTATAAACCAGGGATATTCAACTCCTACCCTACGAGGTCTGTCGCCTGCTGGTTTCCTGTTCTACCTGATAATTAATTGCACACACCTGGTGTCCCGGGTCAAAATCAGTCCCTGATTAGAGGGAAACAATGAAAAAACACAGTGGAACTGGCTTTGAAGTCCAGAGGTTAGTTTAAAGGGGTCTAGATTGTCACATAGAAAAGTTGACAAGTACACACAGACACACGTGTCCTTATGTTTACAATTGGCTCATTCATCCCCCTCCTCTCCCCTGTAACTATTCCCCAGGTCGTTGCTGTAAATGAGAACGTGTTCTCAGTCAACGTACCTGGTAAAATAACAGATACAGTGGGGCAAAAAAGTATTTAGTCAGCCACCAATTGTGCACGTTCTCCCACTTAATAAGATGAGGCCTGCAATTTTCATCATAGGTACACTTCAACTATGACAGACAAAATGAGAAACAAAATCCAGAAAATCACATTGTAGGATTTTTAATGAATTTATTTGCAAATTGTGGTGGAAAATAAGTATTTGGTCACCTACAAACAAGCACGATTTCTGACTCGCACAGACCTATAACTTCTTCTTAAGGAGGCTCCTCTGTCCTCCACTCGTTACCTGTATTAATGGCACCTGTTTGAACTTGCTATCAGTATAAAAGACACCTGTCCACAACCTCAAACAGTCACACTCCAAACTCCACTATGGCCAAGACCAAAGAGCTGTCAAAGGACACCAGAAACAAAATTGTAGACCTGCACCAGGCTGGGAAGACTGAATCTGCAATAGGTAAGCAGCTTGGTTTGATTAAATCAACTGTGGGAGCAATTATTAGGAAATGGAAGACATACAAGACCACTGATAATCTCCCTCGATCTGGGGCTCCACGCAAGATCTCACCCCGTGGGGTCAAAATGATCAGAAGAACGGTGAGCAAAAATCCCAGAACCACACGGGGGGACCTAGTGAATGACCGGCAGAGAGCTGGGACCAAAGTAACAAAGCCTACCATCAGTAACACACTACGCCGCCAGGGACTCAAATCCTGCAGTGCCAGACGTGTCCCCCTGCTTAAGCCAGTACATGTCCAGGCCCGTCTGAAGTTTGCTAGAGAGCATTTGGATGATCCAGAAGAAGATTGGGAGAATGTCATTTGGTCAGATGAAACCAAAATAGACCTTTTTGGTAAAAACTCAACTTGTTGTGTTTGGAGGACAAAGAATGCTGAGTTGCATCCAAAGAACACCATACCTACTGTGAAGCATGGGGGTGGAAACATCATGCTTTGGGGCTGTTTTTCTGCAAAGGGACCAAGACGACTGATCCGTGGAAAGGAAAGAATGAATGGGGCCATGTATCGTGAGATTTTGAGTGAAAACCTCCTTCCATCAGCAAGGGCATTGAAGATGAAATGTGGCTGGGTCTTTCAGCATGACAATGATCCCAAACACACCGCCCGGGCAATGAAAGAGTGGCTTCGTAAGAAGCATTTCAAGGTCCTGGAGTGGCCTAGCCAGTCTCCAGATCTCAACCCCATAGAAAATCTTTGGAGGGAGTTGAAAGTCCGTGTTGCCCAGCAACAGCCCCAAAACATCACTGCTCTAGAGGAGATCTGCATGGAGGAATGGGCCAAAATACCAGCAACAGTGTGTGAAAACCTTGTGAAGACTTGACCTCTGTCGTTTGACCCTTGTCATTGCCAACAAAGGGTATATAACAAAGTATTGAGAAACTTTTGTTTTTGACCAAATACTTATTTCCACCATAATTTGCAAATAAAATCCTACAATGTGATTTTCTGGAGAAAAAAAATCTAATTTTGTCTGTCATAGGTGAAGTGTACCTATGATGAAAATTACAGGACTCTCTCATCTTTTTAAGTGGGAGAACTTGCACAATTGGTGGCTGACTAAATACTTTTTTGCCCCACTGTAAATGTATGGTTTCCATCAGCCAGTCCCTAGCGTGAAAGCAGCATGTATTGCCTTTGGTGATTGTCTCCTACCTCTCTACAGTGTCTTCCTGGCTGTGGCCTAGTTACAGCTCATCAGCCTCTCTCCATGCAGTTCTGGTTCATAGCCATTTCTCTGTCTCTATAGAGAGAGAGGTATTCTACCACTACCATCCAGGGTTACAACACAACCATGCCTTAGTTTCTACCACCGCTACCATCTAGTGTTACAACACAACCATTCCTTCGTTTTTACCACCACTACCATCTAGTGTTACAACACAACCATGCCTTAGTTTCTACCACCACTACTATCTAGTGTTACAACTCAACCATGCCTTAGTTTCTACCACCACTACTATCTAGTGTTACAACTCAACCATGCCTTAGTTTCTACCACCACTACTATCTAGTGTTACAACACAACCATGCCTTAGTTTCTACCACCACTACCATCTAGTGTTACAACACAACCATGCCTTAGTTTCTACCACCACTACCATCTAGTGTTACAACACAACCATGCCTTGGTTTCTACCACCACTACCATCTAGTGTTACTACACAGCTGTGCCTGAATCTCTCCTGTCTATGGCAGGTAGCATGCCCCCACCCCATCAGACACCAGTCCTCCCTGTCTACTGGACCATCACCCATGTGGAGGCATTTTCTCCCTGGCGCTGCATGATGAGGGGATAGTGTAACATAGGGATACATACCCGGTAACTCTGTTAGCATGGATAGGTCTGTGGTAGACCTTGATGGATGGATGGATTAAGGAGGAGTCGGAGGGAACATACTCACAGCATCCATTCCAGGCGGAGCTGCAGCCACCACATTTACATAGCGCCATAAGATCACATTGTTATTCCAAATCTGCGGCGACACAACGCTGTCATTTCATAAGATTCATTTGCCGTTTCACATTGACTTAATTACACCCAGCGCTTTGTGTCGCAGCAGAGCCATAAATGGCAGTGTATTCCGGAGGGAATTTATTTATTCCACACGCTGCCGTCGCTGTCTCTTCAGCGGCTAAACGCTATGAGAATGAATACAGTGAAGATGGATATTAGCCAATCACTGAACAGAGGCAAGGGGGGCATTCATTCAGTTGTTTATGCTATATTGTCTAGGAGTATGTTTAGGTTAGAGCTGATATGTCTTGTTGAGATTGTATATAGCAGAGGAGGCTGGTGGGAGGAGCTGTAGGAGGATGGGCTCATTGTAATGGCTGGAATGGAATAATGGAACCACGTGTTTGATTCATTCCATTCCAACCATTACAATGAACCCGTCTTCCTATAGCTCCTCCCACCAGCCTCCTCTGGTATGTAGCTGTATCAGATCAAAGTTTATTGGTCGCGTACACAGATTAGCAGCTGCTTCTAAATGCTTATGTTACTGGCTCCAACAGTGAAGCAGAATGGCTCGCAAATCACATGTGATGTGAATTATACAAATGACTGAGATGGAACAGTGGCTGTATATGAGAGCTGTCATTAGGCATCACAGTGATAGATGCCCGTTTATTACTCACTCACTCACTCACTCACTCACTCACTCACTCGTAAGGATTCATATTTTCCTGAAAATATGCCAAGTTTCAATACCAGGAATAGTTCCAGTGCCCACTTTAAAGCGTTTAAAACCAAGATATGGTCACTATGCCAGGATTCTCCCCCAAAAAGAGGGGAGCTGTGCCACCTTGTCGGCTTGGCTGCGCCACTATGTAAAGATTTCAGAGCACTTGAAACTGATGTTTATTAATGATAGTTACTCGATCTTTGATCGCCAATGACATTGTAGTGAATTGCGGAACAAGTTGTTCATAAATTCTGACCTTTATCATGTTCCTCAATTATTTGAGTGCATTTCAGCACACCCGGAGAATAGTGTTGTCCAATCATATAGACTTTGTAACGGCAGTCGAACATGTAAAATGACCAACGTTGTTAAGCTTGCTAGATAACCTCCTTCAACGAATGACAGAATATCTCCTATATTTGCCTAAATGGAGTTGATGATTATACAGACAGCAGATCAGCTCATCAGTAACTGGGAGATGAAGAGTGGAACTGGATATTTCATCTATTTATCTTAACGGGGACCAACTCTGTTTTAAAAATATCCGTATCTACGTTTGTTGATTCTCTACAGAAGCTCTCGTATGGGCAGCAAGTACGAGACAGCGCGGAGGAGATGTGCTAGCAGTATTTTCACATGCATAGGCCAGAGACTAGATTTGATCATGTAACCTATGGATTACAGAATGTTCATGCTAGACAAGAGTTAGGATTTTAGGTTTCAGTGGGGTTGGGACTGGATAGGAAAATGGGCTGGGCTCTAGGACAGGAAAAGATATACTTTTCTCTCATGCCTCTGAATTGGTAACATAATTAATTTCTGTGACAGAGATGCCTATTTAGTGAATTGTGCATAGGCCTGTGAAATGTGTGACTGTTGAAATGAGAGGGCGAAGAGGCCCATGTTATTCTGTAGGCCTGCTGTAGCCTGCTGTAGGCCTACTGTAGCCTGCTGTAGATGTTTCCTGTAGGGTTTATTAACTGTGTGTGGGCAGCGTGTGCAGTCCTCCAGTGTTAATTATGTGTGTGCTGCACATGTTGTGTATTTTGTGGAATTGCATTAATACGGCGTTGGGGGGGGAAATGTTGTAGGCTAATTTCCCGGGTCTTGTCATTTTGTTTTTGGGGAAACTGTGACCAGTCCCGGGATCCCAGTTATCCATGTTAATACCTACTCCTGGGTTGTCCAAGCCAAAGCCGACATTTCCAGCGACCACTCCATAACCCACACTACCTTCAGGAAGACATTCATCTATAGCTGTGTACGTTGAGGCGAGCAGGCCCAGTGTAAGGCCTGCGCTGGCTGCTGAGGGAGTTGTGGTGGGATGATGTATGGGGTGGACAGGCAGGGTTGAGTGGGCAGGTGAAGTAGCAGTGGAGTGTAGGAAACTGGGCAGTCAGGTAGAAGAGTTGGACTTAATGGGTTACTGGAATAGGGGACGCAGTGGGCCAGTTGGATCTCTCATTAGGCCAGTTGTATAACATTGACACTTTGTCACACACACTCCTACGTGTGTGTGTGTGACTGAGAGTTCCACCTCTGAACAGGTCTCTCTCTCTCTCCCAGCCACCAGCTGCAGCTACTCCCCAGCACATTCCACCAATGTTTTATGATGGGGAAATGGTGTGTGTGAAAGAAAAGTCTCCTGTCCTGCTAACCTGAACCAGCTCCAGTCCCTGTGCCTTCATCCTGTCTGTCTGGCCTCCATCTTGGGTGCACACAAACACTCAAAGCCTTAAAGCTGCAATATGTAACGTTTTGGGCGACCTGACCAAATCTACATAGAAATGTGTGTTATAGATCAGCCATTCTCATTCAAATCAAGTCTAAGAAGCGGTATACTGTATCTGTCCTATGTGTGCTATTTCTATGGTTCCCGTTCTTAAGTGTCGTTTTTGCATATTTTACTTTGGGTTTTGTACACCAGCTGAAAATACAATATTTTGGGTTATGGAAAATATATTTCATAGTGGTTGAAATGGTACAATGATTCTCTACATTATACTTGCTTGTTTTGTCACAAACTGAAATTAGGCAAACCTATTAGAATTTTAGAAACCAGGAAATGGTGGGGTGATATCTGCATAGTGCATCTTTAAAATGTTTTAAATTGTTGAATAAAAGTATAGTGCCATTTCAATATACAGTAGTCAGACCAAGGTGTTTTGAGTCCTACCTGCCTTTTAGAACTCTATATGAGTTATCAGGAGCCCTCAGAGAGCTGTTCCTCCAAACTACAGTCCTCCTGCCTCTCTGACCTCTGATAGGGTTCAGGAGACCTGGGAGAGAGCTGTTCCTCTAAACTACAGCCTTCCTGCCTCTCAGACCTCTGAGGGATCAGGAGACCTGGGAGAGAGCTGTTCCTTGAAATTACAGCCCCATATTTAATCAGGATTAATTAAGCCCTATCATCTCCACCTCCCCTCTGAGGCCCTCTGCTCAGTATGGCAGCTCAGCTCAACACACTGAGGAGAGGAGGGGGAGACAGACGAGCCCCTTAGAGACCCTAAGGGAGAGACACACTCCACACACAAGCATGGACGGATACATGCGTGTAAATGCACACACACTCTCGTTCTTATATGATTGTTACATTAACCTCAGTCTCTCATCTGATCTTATTTTCAGATCAGTATCTTTATACAGTATTCTTCTGTGATTAATTGACTAGCTCATCTGGTTCTGATTAGGCCTGGTAGCTAGCTATATGACTGATGTTACCCGTAAGCAACAGATGTGTTTTTTTGCCAACATTGACTGTCATTCATTGGTCTGCATTGTGAAACTATTCAATAATGTATTCGGCTCTATTGCACGCTGCCATCTTGGTAAGGCCATGACACATCCCATCATTTTCTTGGCTGCATTCTATTTTTACATCCATAGCTTCCCTGAACCCAATATGCCACAGTATTAAAGTCAACACTTGTATTGACTTGCTTTCCAAGACCCCGCTGTGAAATGGAGTTGAACACTTTCTCTCCTGAATGCAGCCCATTATAACAGAGAATACCTAGTAATTAATCTCTCCGATCTACCCATGTGTTTCCCCCCCAAACATTGGGCAATAGTAGCCTGTTTAGAGCAGTGTGAGCTGTTGTCGGGGCCTCGGGTATGAAAGCTCTCCATTCAGTTCCTCTCTCTGGACGATTTTAAAGACGTAAGCTATGGAAAAGCCTATAATTGTGTGTGTGGCCTGATTTGATGAGTGGAGAGCAGTCTGCATGGTGCGAACACACACAGACACTGAGACAGACAGATTAAGGGCACCTCAAACTTCAGACATTTGGCCTCCTTTTTTTTACTTGTGTGGCTACGAGCCAAATAGCTTTGTACTTCTGTCATCTGATGAAAATGAATCTACTGTCTGCTGAATGTGTTTCACTAACGTCTTTTCTGTGAAGGAAAACTATAGTTGCACCCCGATCACTATTGAAGCAAAAAACACCGACTTTCAAAATAAAATGCAGGTGAAATGGTTTGAAACACAGAATGTTATTTATATTTTTTTGATTGTGTTTTGAAAATGCAGATTTTTTAACTCTAACGTGACCCCTGGTGTGTGTGTGTGTGAGATCGTCAGAAAATGAAGGGCTCTTTTAAAGTGTAAAATGGGATCCCATTCCCTTCCTTTGCGTGAGGCTGTAGGGTCTCAGGGCCGTAGTTTGATGTGCATCTTTGATGAACTGGGAATCCACACAACTCTCTCCAGCTGACGACTGTGTATCTTACCAAACAGGCTCATCGCACAGCTTAGAACTGTGTAATCTCTTTTTCTCGCTTTCCATCTCCTACTTTTTTCCCACCTCTTTCACTGTATTCATCACACCTCATGGACTCTGTTTTTAGAGGAAGAATAGGGGTGCAGAGGAAGAATAGGGGTGCAGAGGAAGAATAGGGGTGCAGAGGAAGAATAGGGGTGCAGAGGAAGAATAGGGGTGCAGAGGAAGAATAGTGCTCTAATTGTAAGTGGATTAGAGGGAGGGCTGGATTCAGAGACACAGATTGACAGACTCGGGGGTGGTGGGATTGTGACACACACTATTCTCTGCACCATGTTGTGATTGGTGTAGCCAGAGAACAGACCGCTAGCCCCGCCTCTTTGCTCCCTCCATCCGTCCCCAGTACTTCTAGAAGCATCTACGTCAGAGAGACCGCCATCACTCTAATACTGTTCTATTTAAAGGCAGGATGTAGAATACTCCCAGTTTTAACAGGAAAATCCCATCTGAATCAGCAGCAGGGAGAATTAGCCAGCGTAATTTATATGCCTTCCATCTGCTTGGCCTAATGTAGCCATCTTTGGCTATAAACAAGGAGGAATGGATGAACGAGGAGGGAGGGAGGGGTAGGGAGTAGAGGAGAGGTAGAGAGAGAGAAGTCTGATGCGAGGCACACTCTAGCTCAATAGCTTTCCTGCCTGGTTCCTATGCTGCAGGCAGGCTGAGGTAGAGCTGGAGCTAGTCAGGGGGCTGGTGGCAACAGCTGTAGCCCACCATGATGCTCTGATGCGGGGGCAGAGGGAGAACCAGGGGGGAAATCAAATTTTAAAAATCAAATCAAATGTTATTAGTCACATGCGTCAAATACAACGGGTGTAAACCTTACAGTGAAATACTCTCTTACGAGCCCCGAAACAACAATGCAGTACAAATATGAATAAGAAATAAAGGTAACAAGTAATTAAAGAGCAGCAGTAAAATAACAATAGCGAGACTATATACAGGGGGGTACCGGTACAGAGTCGATGTGAGGGGGCACCAGTTAGTTGAGGTAATATGTACATGTAGGCAGAGTTATTAAAGTGACTATTCATAGATGATAACAACAGAGGGTAGCAGCGGTGTAAATGAGGGGGAGGGGCAACGCAAATAGTCTGTGAAGCCATTTGATTAGATGTTCAGGGGTCTTATGGCTTAGGGGGTAGAAGCTATTTAGTAGCCTCTTGGACCGAGACTTGGCGCTCCGGTACCGCTTGCCGTGCGGTAGCAGAGAGAACAGTCTACTACTAGGGTGGCTGGAGTCTTTGACCATTTTTAGGGTCTTCCTCTGACACAGCCTGGATGTCAGGAAGTGGATCCGTTAGGGCAGTATGCAAATTGGAGTTGGTCTAGGGTTTCTGGGATACTGGTGTTGATATGAGCCATGGCCAGCCTTTCAAAGCACTTCATGGCTACAGACATGAGTGCTACGGGTTGGTAGTCCTTTAGGCAGGTTACCTTAGTTCCTGTGCCCACTATGGTGGTCTGCTTGAAACATGTTGGTATTACAGACTCGGACAGGGAGACATTGAAAATGTCAGTGAAGACACTTGCCAGTTGGTCAGTACATTCTCGCAGTAAACATCCTGGTAATCCGTTTGGCTAAGCGGCCTTGTGAATGTTGACCTGTTTTTAAAAGGTCTTACTCGCATCGACTGCGGAGAGCATGATCACACAGTTTTCCGGAACAGCTGGTGCTCTCATCCCTATTTCAGTGTTATTTGCCTCGACGCAAGCATAGAAGTAATTTGGCTCATCTGGTAGGCTTGTGTAACTGGGCAGCTCTCGGCTGTGCTTCGCTTTGTGGTCTGTAATGGTTTGTCAGCCCTGCCACATCTGTCGATGTTTGGAACCTGTGTAGTACGATTCGATCTCAGTCCTGTATTTACCCTTTGCCTGTTTGATGGTTCGTCAGAGGGTATAGCAGGATTTCTTATAAGCCTCCTGGTTAGAGTCCCACTCCTTGAAATTCGGCAGCTCTAGCCTTTAGCTCAGGGAGGAGGTTGCCTGTAATCCATGGCTTCTGGTTGAGGTATGTACGTACGTACGTACGGTCACTGTGGAGACGACGTCATCGATGCACTTATTGATGAAGCCTGTTATTGCCTATAGCCTGTTATAGAACATGCAACTCCTATAATGAAGCACCTAATAAAACTTAATTTTCTAAGATTTACCCAAATGCAATTAGCGGGAAACACCGTTCTCAACAGAGCACCTAATGTGAGCAGTTCCATATGTGACAGAGATGAATATCTCTTTTAGAAACGTAGAAAGAGGGGGAATCTAATAGCAGCTACTATGATGGGTTGCTAATATGACTAGGATAATGCATTTGGCTTCTGGACAACAAAATAATGTTGATATGAAAACCAATAAAATAATAGCCTCCCTGTTTCTTTGGATGGATTTTCGCACGGCTACTTTGAAGCAAGGTAAGACTGATTCATTTGACGTAAAGTGAAACCGTTCAGGTTTCAACCTCACACTGCAAAGTGGTGGGTGATGTGCTGATAGTCAACGGTAGACAGGCCTATGCTGCTGAATTCACTCCAGCAGCCTACGCAGGCTTTTTGAGGAGATACTCTTGTGCTGTCTGACAGATGGTAGGCTATTCCGCTCCTCAAACTAGGCTGTGTATGCTGTGCTCGTGTGATAAATTAAAATGCATGACGACTAACAAATATACATGAACCAATTTGTTAATTCCACAAAATTATGCAAATTTACTCTAGACCGATAAGCAAGACCGGTCAAATGTGTTTTTGGGGGCTAACCGATTAACCGGTAACATCCCTAATGCAAACGTATTGAGAAAGATTATTAGAAAAATACAATATCATTGAGTAAAGGTATTTATTGGTGCTTTGATAAGATATTTGAATTGAAGGTTTTTGGTGGATGTGAATCTAAATGTACTTTTTAATTTTACGTTTTTTTTTTATTTGGGGTGGGTGGGGTCGCCAGAAAAATGGGGTTACCCCAGTCTCAGGGATGGCTAACTCTGGAAATTCCTCTACACAGTTAGGTAAATCTGCTATTAGTTTCTTTGCACCTTACTTGTGAAAAAATGTATAATGTTTGTTTTTCTATGACTGTTGTGTATCTCTGCTTTTCATGTTGTATTAATGTGTATATTTTTGTAATTACAGGCCTCTTTATAAGAGACCTTGGTCTCAGTATGACTCCCTGCTAAAATAAAGGTTAAAATACATGTTTTTGTATGACCCCGTTCTGTCCTCTTCCCCCTTACTGTGGGCCTCCCGGTTACATAACTGTGTGTGTGAGCTGTTCACCGTTCACTGCACAAACATCGGGCTGTGGTCAATGGAGCTGCACCGTTCCCATACAGCGTCGTACGCAGAACCCACACATGATTTTCTGTGGTTTACTTAATCAATAAGGCCTGGGGGGGTGTGTGGTATATGGGCAATATACCATGGCCAAGGGCTGTTCTTGGGCACAACGCAATACCACAACCCCCCGAGGTGCCTTATTGCTATTATAAACTGATTACCAATGTAATTAGAGCAGTAAAAAAAAAGATTCATACCCGTGGTATATGGTCTGATAGAGCACAGCTGTCAGCCAGTCAGCATTCAGGGCTCAAACCACCCAGTTTATAATGAGCTTTTTACTTTGTGAGAATATTTAGCCACAGGATTGTTTCCTGTCTCACACATTGATTCTCTCGTACTGTAAAACACATCACAATCTCACGCTGGTTTGTTTGGCTTCTGGTCTGTGTTGCTGGATCCTGCTGATGTTTTTACTAGTGTTGCCATGCCAGATCTTTCTCTCTTGCTCCCTCTGGCTGTGTGATTTTAACAGGCATGTCTTTGTTTAGACTGCATCCCACTACTGTCAATGTGTGTCTGTGAGCATTCCTCTATTCCCAAGTTATTTAAATCACAATTTTGGTGAATAATTTTTTGGGGAAGCATAACAAAACAGTGGAACATGAAACAATGAATCAATAAGCTGTTTGTAAGGAATGTGTCAGCGCGGTATAGTCAGCTTCTTTTGCTGGGTTTTTAACCCTCTGTCTTTTACCCTCACCATGTTTTCTACTCAATATACTTACACATACATTAACATATTGGTAATTGAGCAGATGTTCTTATCCAGAGCGATTTACAAGCATCTCTTTTACTTGGTATAATAGGTTAGCGCTCTGCCCCATGCTTGTGTCCATTTCAGGAGGACCTTTCTAGTGCCCGAAAATAAAACGCTAATTTACTAGCATGGTAAAAATGATCATCCATTTAATGAATTAAATGGAAGAGCGGCAGTAGGCTCTTTGCTGACTATCACATTTATTATGTAAGCACCAGTACAGAGATTATGACCAGAATACATCTCGTTTCAATAATGCACCTGATGCCCGTCGTTCCAAATCTGATCCTCTTGCTACTTGGCCTCTCCTCATACGGATTGAGCCCTGACCTTTTTGAGCACTTCCCCTCTGTTGCTAATACTTAAGGTGCTAGCCTACAAAACTGCTAATATTGAGCCCGGAAATGAATGAGTACAGTACTTAGCATGCTAGGCTGCTAAGAAGCTAAAACAGTTATGGCAATACATGAAAATAGTACTTAGCTAGCATGCTTAATGGTGCTTGCTAGCTATTGCTGAGGAAATTAATGAGTTGAGTAATTAGCTAGCATACCATGCTAAACAGTGCTAGCTGGCTTATGTTAATGCTAGACTGAGGAAGTGGGTGAGTGGAGTTTGTCATAGGGGCTGGAAGCGGAGACATAATAGACGGTCAGGGTGGAATGTAAATGTGAGAACGAGAAGTCACGGCTAGGTCAGTAGGATGCTAAGCACATGGATGTGTCAATGTGTGTGTTGAATAAATCAAAATCAGCTTCTGCCTGGTGCCTTAACTTCCTGCCTCCTCTCTCTTCCCTCCACAGTGCCAGACTCAGCCAAGCCCGGCCCCACCCCTCCTCCCCCCGCCAACCCCAGTGCCACCCCGTCTGTGCCCCCCACCAGCAGCAGTGGCAGTAATGGCAAGCGCGCCCCCTCCAGTGCCCAGCAGCAGTCCCAGCCCTCGCCCGCCCAACAGCGTTACCCGCCAAGAGAGATCCCTCCGCGCTTCCGCCAGCAGGAGCACAAGCAGCTGCTGAAGAGGGTTCAGCCGCTGCCCCCTGGGACCCTTCCAACTATACCAGGACGCCCCGAACCTGACTCGAGTCAGAAATCCTCTGGTGCATCGCACACAGGTTAGCACTTTACTTTGAGCTTTTTCCTTTGTGACCTTTTGACCTCTGGGAATGTTCCACAACCCTGAACTTGACCACAGTTGACTGTCCAACTTGTTTTCTCTATGATTATGTGTTGTACATTTTATTTCGTGGAGCTTTTCCGGGATTCATATCTTATATTGATGATAGTTCAAGTGTTTTCCCCGTATTTTGTTTAGTTTGCCACTTTGCATTCTCCTTTTAGATATGTATAGTGTATGCCATTGTTGTTTCCTTGCCTGTTTCCTTGGGTCTGCTGTGTATCACACTGTGCTCCAGACTGCTGTCTAGTTCACCTGCAGGGCTGTGTGCACCGCTGTGTGGGAGGATCTGTTGTTGTGTTCGTTGTTTGTTTTGAATGTGCTCTACCTGGCCTGGGATTCTAAATATAGAGAGTAAATTACAGCAGGGGGCCACTGTGGAGGGGTGGAGAGTAAACACAGCTGGCGTGTGTGAGAGAGATTTGATCTGATTTAAACAACCTGAAGACCAGTCTAAAGATTTCAACTCAGTCATACTTAGTTAATATATGTACATTTTGTGTGTGCAGGGTTTTTTTCTGCATAGACAGTATTGGGCGGGCCACCTAATAGTGTTGCATGGTATACCGACCATTCTGTACTTTTTCAATACTAGAACATGAAAAATGGTTCGGGACTAGAATTTATTTTATTTCCGGTACTTCTGTCAAATGTGTCTCATTGATCAAGTCTGTCTATCAGCGCAGCCAATGTCCACCTTATAGTGTGAGTGCACCGTGCCTGCTCCACTTAGCCTGTACTGGGAGTCTGGGCTACATCATGTTAGTTCCCCACTCATACTGTACTGGGAGTCTGGGCTGTATCATGTTAGCTCCACACTCATGCTGCACTGGGAGTCTGGGCTACATCATGTTAGCTCCACACTCATGCTGCACTGGGAGTCTGGGCTACATCATGTTAGCTCCACACTCATGCTGTACTGGGAGTCTGGGCTACATCATGTTAGCTACACACTCATACTGTACTGGGAGTCTGGGCTACATCATGTTAGCTACACACTCATGCTGCACTGGGAGTCTGGGCTACATCATGTTAGCTCCACACTCATGCTGCACTGGGAGTCTGGGCTACATCATGTTAGCTACACACTCATGCTGTACTGGGAGTCTGGGCTACATCATGTTAGCTACACACTCATACTGTACTGGGAGTCTGGGCTACATCATGTTAGCTACACACTCATGCTGCACTGGGAGTCTGGGCTACATCATGTTAGCTACACACTCATGCTGTACTGGGAGTCTGGGCTACATCATGTTAGCTCCACACTCATGCTGCACTGGGAGTCTGGGCTACATCATGTTAGCTCCACACTCATGCTGTACTGGGAGTCTGGGCTACATCATGTTAGCTACACACTCATGCTGTACTGGGAGTCTGGGCTACATCATGTTAGCTACACATTCATGCTGTACTGGGAGTCTGGGCTACATCATGTTAGCTACACACTCATACTGTACTGGGAGTCTGGGCTACATCATGTTAGCTACACACTCATGCTGTACTGGGAGTCTGGGCTACATCATGTTAGCTACACACTCATGCTGTACTGGGAGTCTGGGCTGCATCATGTTAGCTCCACACTCATGCTGTACTGGGAGTCTGGGCTGCATCGTGTTAGCTCCCCACTCAAACTGTACTGGGAGTCTGGGCTGCATCGTGTTAGCTCCACACTCATGCTGTACTGGGAGTCTGGGCTACATCATGTCATGCTGCACAGAAGTTAACACACTTGAATGATGCAGCACTTTACAATGCAAGAAGATACCAGTTGCTTTGTAGGCTAACGTTTCTTGCTAGCTTACAGCTGAAGCTACAGTGGTTCCTCCTTTAAAGGTTGCGTCATACTGCAGCATACCTTGCAGGCTGATGCAGAATTCTGTGCTACGTTATTTAATTGTCAGCCAGTTTTACCGTTAATGCAAGTTAGTGTTAGTTTGACCACCAGAGGGCATCTTTGAGAAGCATTTGATAGTCTTCAATATTGGCATTACTAGAGAATTTAAAACCTTTTCTGTAAGAGCATAGTGTATGGGATTGTTTTTAAGAAATTTACCGTAATTAATTTTTTAAATAAATAAGGACGGAACGGAAAATATGGCGCTGTACAACGTGGCAGTCTACAGTAGGCTACAGTACTAGGCTATTCAACTAAAGAATCCCAGTGTCGTGCTGGCACACGGGAGTCCGGGGTTCAATTCCCTGACTGGGAGGAAGGAGCAGGCTGTCCTTGTAAATAAGAATTTGTTCTTAACTGACTTGCCTAGTTAAATAAAGGTTACACTAAAAGCACAACTTTTGTACACCCTAATTCTATAATTGTAGTCTTCTAACCACTACCGAAACAAAATGTATCAAGACCGGTCCCTATGCTCGTCTCAGAGCAGCGCAAAATGGTGCAAAAATAGTTGGAGGCTATTGCTTCAAATCCTATTGCTTTTAACTTCATTATGCTCTTTAAATAAACAAGACCTACACCACTTTTAACAGCACATTACTCAACACTAGTGAGACTCATGTCGCCTATAGTAGGCCTACAGTATATTGAAAAATATTACGTGACTCTCCGCCAATAATGACATATTGGGGGATTCTAAATTAATTAATTAATTAATTGAAAGCTAAAGCCGCCTCATGGATCTCCCGGTGGCGGCCGGCACGGGTATCAAACCTGCATCTGTAGCAACGCATTTTGCACTGCGATGCAGTGTCTTAGACAGCTGCGCCACTCAGTAGGCCCAAACGAAAGTGTGCGATTTGTTATCTGAATAAAGGCCCTCCAAATTTTTCGTGCCATTATTAGTTACGTTGTTTTAGTTTGAACGTGCAGACTGGCACTAAGAGGAGTGGGATTGTTTCCCTAGTCAGCGCCATTATTAGTGCAATGCCGCTTAAAGTGTTGCTCTGTGCTACCCAGTGGGGCGGGGTGGGGGTCCACCCTCCCTCCCCTTCCTCCTCCTCCCTTCCGCATGGGCTAGGTCCGTCTTCTGTGCGTGGCTCTACAGCCCATCCTGTGCCCCTGCCCTCGTGCCATGAACCTTTGCGCGCCCACCGCTATTTCAGTGGATACAGCTGGAGAACTGCAAGGCAATCCCATTGTGCGCCACTCGGTAGCCATGACCAATATAAACTCAGCAAAAAAAGAAACGTCCTCTCACTGTCAACTGCATTTTATTTTCAGCAAACTTAACATATGTAAATATTTGTATGAACATAAGATTCAACAACTGAGACATAAACTGAACAAGTTCCACAGACATGTGACTAACAGAAATAGAATGTGTCCCTAAACAAAGGGGGGGTCAAAATCAAGAGTAACAGTCAGTATCTGGTGTGGCCATCAGCTGCATTAAAAACTGCAGTGCATCTCCTCCTCATTTACTGCACCACATTTGCCAGTTCTTGCTGTGAGATGTTACTCCACTCTTCCACCAAGGCACCTGCAAGTTCCCTGACATTTCTGGGGGGAATGGCCCTAGCCCTCACCCTCAGATCCAACAGGTCCCAGACGTGCTCAATGGGATTGAGATCCGGGCTCTTCGCTGGCCATGGCAGAACACTGACATTCCTGTCTTGCAGGAAATCACGCACAGAACTAAGAGTACGGCTGATGAGCCTGCAGGAAGGGTACCACATGAGGGAGGAGGATGTCTTCCCTGTAACGCACAGCGTTGAGATTGCCTGCAATGACAACAAGCTCAGTCTAAGGATGCTGTGACTCACCGCCCCAGACCATGACGGACCCTCCACCTCCAAATCGATCCCGCTCCAGAGTACAGGCCTCAGTGTAATGCTCATTCCTTCAACGATAAACGCAAATCCGACCATCATCTCTGGTGAGACAAAACCGTGACTCGTCAGTGAAGAGCACTTTTTGCCAGTCCTGTCTGGTCCAGCGACGGGGCGTTTGTGCTCATAGGCGACATTGTTGACTGATGATGTCTGGTGAGGACCTACCTTACAACAGGCCTACAAGCCCTCAGTCCAGCCTCAGTCTATTGCGGACAGTCTGAGCACTGATGGAGGGATTGTGAGTTCCTGGTGTAACTTGTTGTTGTCGTCATCCTGTACCTGTCCCACAGGTGTGATGTTCGGATGTACCGATCCTGTGCAGGTGTTGTTACACGTGGTCTGCCACTGCGAGGATGATCCGCAGTCCGTCCTGTCTCCCTGTAGTGCCGTCTTAGGCGTCTCACAGTACGGACATTGCAATTTATTACCCTGACCACATCTGCAGTCCTCATGCCTCCTTGCAGCATGCCTAAGGCACGTTCACTCAGATGAGCAGGGACCCTGGGCATCTTTCTTTTGGTGTTTTTCAGAGTCGGCACACTAAAGAGGCCTTTCTACTAAGTTTTCATAACTATGACCTTTAGTTGCCTACCGTCTGTAAGCTGTTAGTGTCTTAACTACCACAGGTGCGTGTTCATTAATTGTTTATGGTTCATTGAACAAGCACGGAAAACAGTGTTTAAACCCTTTACAATGAAGATCTGTGAAGTTATTTGTATTTTTACGAATTATCTTTGAAAGACAGGGTCCTGAAAACGGGACATTTCTTTTTTTGCTGAGTTTATATTGTCCTGCTAATAACAGGGTTAATGATATATCTGTGAGAATATAACTTTGTAACTTTGCCTTGCGCTGGTCTGGAGAAATGCAGTAGTGATGCAGGGTACCGTACTAAACCACAAATAACCTCTAAGTCCTGCAGCATCATCACAAAACCTTTAGTGGAGCAACTACTGGAACATCTATTCACTACCCTAGTTCTTTGTTTGTGATAATATGCAAACTATAAAGCGAAATATGCTGATTACAAAGATGATTGCCAACCAAACTTTATTAATTCACTTATTCGGTCTCTCCAAAATATTCTGTTGCCTCTGCGAACTGACTGTGTGTGCATGTGAATATGGCTTTGACTGGCCTCCCCCCTCTTGCCTCATGAATGATGTCATTACTGGTTAAAAGCGCACACTTTTATAAAATAACTTACTTCTATGCAAATTTTGTTGATCAGTACAAGAAAATAAGGCCCAAATAGAAGGGTAACTGATCATTTGTCTTCTGTAGCCCCATGAAAATCAGCCAACATGCATGCAAACACTATTGAATATGCATTCACCTATATTGTGAATAGGCCTAGGCCACATGATTTACCCAGATTATCAATAGAGATACAAAAATAAAAACTTGCACCCCTTGGGGTACCGAGGACCGAGTTTGGGAAACGCTGGATTATGCATACATGGCTGTCTCTGAAAAATGTTAAACTCTAAAGATGCCCAACAGAGCAGTAGCTGAGTTTATCTGTCTGGATCCAGTGTCATTCTGGGACTTTGGCTAACATGTCTTCTTTTTTTGACGTGACTGAATCAAGTATTTTGATACTAAACCTGGTATCTGTATTGAAGTCAAAATTCTGGTATCGTGACAACACTACCGCCCAAGTTTTTTTCTCTTCGTACCGCCTGTGTCCAAACAGTAAAAAAATATATATATATTTGCAAATAATTTTTGGAATGGAAAAACCTTTTCAGTGTAAACTTAAACAAAATGTGAGGTATACCCAAAAGATAATGGACCTATGGAACAAAATAAAAGCTAGACAGTCAGGGAGAATCTAAAATGTAAAAATGATGCCTTCAGGAGTATGTTTGTTATGGCATGAGTTCCCCATTGACTTTGTTATAATGTTGAGTCACTCCGATTAGCGTAAACCATGGCAAAATGTGTAGAATTGCAGGAAATGTGCTTTAAAATAGATTTTTTGTCTCTAAACGTCATGGCTAAATGTGTAGAATTGCAGAAGATTGGCATTAAAACGGTTCCATTTTGTCACTGCGGCCAATAGGAGGGCCTCTAAATGTTTTGTTTGGCCACGCCCACCACCTAAGCCCCATTTTGATCCAGAAAAAACTGGAGTGTGTGTAGTGTTTCAAACGTTCAGTGATTCAGCAGGTCAGATATTTGATAGTTTGTAGTCTAGATACATTTCCTGTTAAGATTTCATGTTTGTCCTTCATTTCCTTTTTCTGAAAATGTAACATTTTTGGCACTTGTTTTTCTTGTTTGCTGGTTAGAGGGAGTCTCTGAAAGAGTTCTGTTGTGTGTTAGTACTGTCTGAAGAGCTTTGAGTTGTGCTGACCAGAGCTATTTCCTGTAATGGTGGAGCGATGAAGACCTGGCAGGGCCTGAGTGGGACTGATCTGGCACAGATAAAGACGGGGAGCAGGGTAGAGAAGGAAAGAGGGAGAGAAGGAGAAATAATTGGTGAGAGGGGAGAGAGTGCAGGTCAGAGAGGTGGACTGAGAGTTGTTTTTATTTATTTTTAGTGGTATTGTGTGTTGTCCTGTAAACTCTTGCAATGTTATGCCTCTTGGCCAGGTCGTTATTGTAAATGACAATTGTTTCTCAATTGACTTATCTGGTTAAATAAAGAAGTTATAGAGAGTTGAAGAGAGCGAAGTGGGGGGGTGGAGAGCAAGGAAATCTAAGTGAAATGAGAGAGCGAGAGGCCCAGGCCTGTGGGCTGGGTGACTCATGCCTTACGGTAAAAGCTCATGATTCACTTCACTCCTTTGGCAGACTTCTCTGCTCACTCGCGCGCTCTCTGTCTCTCTTTCTCTGGGCTGCTGGGATAGGCCAGGGAGACACTGTAGGGCCGCAAGATGGTGCTGGACCAGCATACAGCTCTATCTCCTCTGACACGCTACACTACAGTACAGACACGTAGCATACAGAGTCGTACAGCTCCTACGCAGCTCCCACCCGCTCTCTCTTTAATCTTTCTGGCGCAGGCGTTCCACTAGCGACCCACATCGACAAAATCCGCTGAAATTGCAGAGCGCCAAATTCAACATACAGATATAGTCATAATAAACATTCATAAAAAATACAAGTGTTACACATTGGCTTAAAGATGAACTTCTTGTTAACCTCTCTGGGATATGTGGGATGCTAGGGTCCCACCTGGCCAAACGCCAGGGAAAATGTAGAGTGCCAAATTCAAATAAATTACTATAAAAATCAAACGTTCATTAAATCAGACATGCAAGACACCAAATTAAAGCTACACGTGTTGTGAATCCAGCCAACATGTCAGATTTCAAAAAGGCTTTTCGGCGAAAGCAAACGATGCTATTATGTGAGGATAGCAACTCGATACTAATATTTTACAACCAAGTAAAGGAATTACAAAAGTCAGAAATAGCGAAAAAACGAATCACTTGCCTTTGAAGGTCTTCATATGGTTGCAGTCACAAGAGTCCCAGCTACACAATGAATATTTGTTTTGTTCGATAAAGTCCCTCTTTATATCCCAAAAACTCTGTTTTGTTGGTGCGTTTTGTTCGATAAAGTCCCTCTATATCCCAAAAACTCTGTTTTGTTGGTGCGTTTTGTTCGATAAAGTCCCTCTTTATATCCCAAAAACTCTGTTTTGTTGGTGCGTTTTGTTCGATAAAGTCCCCCTTTATATCCCAAAAACTCTGTTTTGTTGGTGCGTTTTGTTCGATAAAGCCCCTCTTTATATCCCAAAAACTCTGTTTTGTTGGTGCGTTTTGTTCAGTAATCCACTGGCTCCGAGGAGGTCAAAACATGCAGACGAATACATCCTAATAGTACCGATAAAGTCCCTCTATATCCCAAAAACTCTGTTTTGTTGGTGCGTTTTGTTCGATAAAGTCCCTCTATATCCCAAAAACTCTGTTTTGTTGGTGCGTTTTGTTCGATAAAGTCCCTCTATATCCCAAAAACTCTGTTTTGTTGGTGCGTTTTGTTCGATAAAGTCCCTCTATATCCCAAAAACTCTGTTTTGTTGGTGCGTTTTGTTCGATAAAGTCCCTCTATATCCCAAAAACTCTGTTTTGTTGGTGCGTTTTGTTCGATAAAGTCCCTCTATATCCCAAAAACTCTGTTTTGTTGGTGCGTTTTGTTCGATAAAGTCCCTCTATATCCCAAAACTCTGTTTTGTTGGTGCGTTTTGTTCGATAAAGTCCCTTTATATCCCAAAAACTCTGTTTTGTTGGTGCGTTTTGTTCGATAAAGTCCCTCTATATCCCAAAAACTCTGTTTTGTTGGTGCGTTTTGTTCGATAAAGTCCCTCTATATCCCAAAAACTCTGTTTTGTTGGTGCGTTTTGTTCAGTAATCCACTGGCTCCGAGGAGGTCAAAACATGCAGACGAATACATCCTAATAGTACCGATAAAGTCCCTCTATATCCCAAAAACTCTGTTTTGTTGGTGCGTTTTGTTCAGTAATCCACTGGCTCCGAGGAGGTCAAAACATGCAGACGAATACATCCTAATAGTACCGGTAAAGTTCCTCAACATGTCAAACGAAGTTTATAATTTATCCTCATGTTGTCAATTGTCTAAATAATCGATAATATTTCAACCGGACAATAGCGTATTTTTATTTTCCCTTTATTGAACTAGGCAAGTCCGTTAAGAACAAATTCTTACTTTCAATGACGGCCCAGGAACAGTGGGTTAAGTTTCCCCCATCCCTCCCGCATTGTTTTGTTGTCTGAGTAAATTAAGAGGACTCGATGTACAGTACTTTTGAAAGATGAGACATTAAGGATTATAATAAATATCACTGATGTCATACAAGCAAGCCAAACACCTGGGAGTCCAAATGTGCACTTCACACTTCCATATCATAAAATGAATGGAATATACAGTGTCAACACATTTCCATGTCCATGTCAGTGTCAACATTTATGATGGCTGTATTTGATGTACAGTTACAAGATGACCTGGTGTTTTACCCTTGGTTATCCTGAACACAATGAGCCTGTGTTTGTTGTATTGTGGACAACATTTATGATGGCTGTATTTGATGTACAGTTACAAGATGACCTGGTGTTTTACCCTGGGTTATCCTGAACACAATGAGCCTGTGTTTGTTGTATTGTGGACAACATTTGCCACAGACCACGCATCTGAATGCACTTATGTTCACCAACATTATGAACTGCCTTGGATCACGTAAACAACAACTGTAATTGTGTGATGGCAGGGATGCAGGCCTGTATTCCAAACAAAACACCAAGTGTGCTTGTAAAATGCACATAAATACGTCTGTGACGGCAATTGAATAACCCTGTAACTGACAGTTATGGATGAAATATATAAAATCAATAACAGTCAACCATGGAAATAGGCATACAATCATTTTGGGGGGGAAATATTTAAGATGAACTATAAGGTAGATCAACTTGGCTTAATAGCGGGAGTATTTACTAATGACTATAAGCAATTGTTTTGCTGACTTAGTCTATTAAAGTGTCTACGTCTCCTCTTTCCAACAGTTGTTTGATGCTTCAGCAGCTCAACCTCTCGATGCACCGGGGTGTAGAAGTGCTGGTGTTCTAGCCTACACTGCACCTTATCATTCCCTGCTAGTAGATGAATAACTCTTATCTTTTTAAAAAGGTTGGATGTGTCTGACTATTTATTCATTATTCAACAGCAGTCGACAAGGTTGTTCTGGCTCTGAGGCCTATAATGTGCCCGTCCTCTCCAACCTGACATGGTATAATTTGATACAGCAGCACAGCTAGGAGAGCTAAAAACAAAATGCACCTTTTTGTTGAAGACTCTTCTTTCAGTCATAAAAGTGCATTGAAATGACTTACTGTGCAGGCTTTAGAGAGGTGTTGGAGACACCAGTTAGTCCTCTCACTCAAACCTTTTTTGTCTTATGTTGCACCTACCCCAAATTATTACACATTTATTTTTATTTTATTTTACCTTTATTAAACCAGGCAAGTCAGTGGGATAACTGCCTGTTCAGGGGCAGAACGACCTTGTCAGCTCGGGGATTTGAACTTGCAACCTTCCGGTTACTAGTCCAACGCTCTAACCACTAGGCTACCCTGCCGCCCCAAATGCATCAGAAAGAACAGTCACTGTAAAATGCACATAAATACGTCTGTGACGGCAATTGAATAACCCTGTAACTGACAGTTATGGATGAAATATATAAAATCAATAACAGTCAACCATGGAA
Source organism: Oncorhynchus mykiss (assembly GCF_013265735.2). Classification (NCBI taxonomy): domain Eukaryota; kingdom Metazoa; phylum Chordata; class Actinopteri; order Salmoniformes; family Salmonidae; genus Oncorhynchus; species Oncorhynchus mykiss. The sequence goes on along the minus strand of NC_048576.1, from coordinate 86,493,041 downwards.
ATAGGCATACAATCATTTTGGGGGGGAAATATTTAAGATGAACTATAAGGTAGATCAACTTGGCTTAATAGCGGGAGTATTTACTAATGACTATAAGCAATTGTTTTGCTGACTTAGTCTATTAAAGTGTCTACGTCTCCTCTTTCCAACAGTTGTTTGATGCTTCAGCAGCTCAACCTCTCGATGCACCGGGGTGTAGAAGTGCTGGTGTTCTAGCCTACACTGCACCTTATCATTCCCTGCTAGTAGATGAATAACTCTTATCTTTTTAAAAAGGTTGGATGTGTCTGACTATTTATTCATTATTCAACAGCAGTCGACAAGGTTGTTCTGGCTCTGAGGCCTATAATGTGCCCGTCCTCTCCAACCTGACATGGTATAATTTGATACAGAATCGTTTCTTAATTTTATAGACTAATCAACGCTGATAAATAGGCTATGGACATTTAGCCTTTTTATTTGCTGCTATTTTAATGATAGTATGACAATCACATCTGTTTCTCCTCTTCATACTTTCCTTGCCAATTCATTATCTTATAGCCTACTTTCAGAAAGCCTATGGTAGGCTTAGGTTTTTTAATGTTTTAAGGAAGGGAGAAATATTTGCTCTTGACTGACATACTGGTGGCTTTGATTGACGGGTCCTTTTACAGTGGTGTGTGTGAGTTCGCTGATTCTCTCTCTCTACTGGCCTATATGTCCACTCAGAAAGTTTGCTGAAGTTGCCTGTCTGGAATCCATCTAATAAGAATCATATGCTCCTGTCATGATTTATTCTTGTAAAAGGCCTATTTTCAGTCGCTTAGCCTACATTATTTCTCTCATTGTGGGGGTCTTAATATTTATAAGTAATAACCTAAATAATAATAATGAAATGCCATGATTATAGTGAAGTGTATTGGGTTGTTCCAAATATGTTTATTAATTAAGAAGCATATCCATGTACAAATAGAATTGTGACCTCCCCTTTTTACATAGGGCTTTTTAGGTCTAAGACAACAGTAACATTGAAACAAAATGGACACACAAACCAGTAACGTAGTGTATCAAAACACTGAAATTTGCACATTTCTTTTGATTCTGATAGCCTGTGTGTTAAATTGTCACATTTTGGTATTGAAAATCTGACATTTCTTAATTGGAATACTAGACTTAATTTAGAGGTAATAATAACTTGAATAATAATAATAATTGAAATGCGATTGATGATAGTGTAATGGTAATAGTGAAGTCTATGCTCTAATCCTGGTTGACTTGGCAAATGACCCTAACCTCAACTTCCAACACCGTCACAGCCCTACACACAATCAACGGTGTTATGTTTGGATTCGGAAAGTATTCCTACTCTTGATTTTTCCCACATTTTGTTACGTTCCAACCTTATTCTAAAATTGATTAAATAAAAAAAAATCATCAATACCCCATAATGACAAAACTAAAACAGGTTTCAAAGAAATTTCTGAAAATGTATTAAAAATAAATAGATACCTTATAAGTACAGTGCATATCAGAGAGAACAAGGTTGAAGGAATTGTCTGTAGAGCTCCGAGACACAATTGTGTCGAGGCACAGATCTGGGGAAGGGTACCAAAACATTTCTTTAGCATTTGAAGTTCCCCAAGAACACAGTGGCCTCCTCATTATTGAATTGAAGAAGTTTGGAACCACCAAGACACTTCCTAGAGCTGGCCGCCCGGCCAATCTGAGCAATCGGGGGAGAAGGGCCTTTGTCAGGGAAGTGACCAAGAACCAGATGGTCACTCTGACAGAGCTCCAGAGATCCTCTGTGGAAATGGGAGAACCACCCAGAAGGACAACCATCTCTGCAGCACTCCACCAATTAGACCTTTATGATAGAGGGGCCAGACGGAAGCCACTCAGTAAAAGGCACATGACAGCACGCTTGGAGTTTGCCAGAAGGCGCCTAAAGGACTCTGACCGTGAGAAACTAGACTCTCTGGTCTGATGAAACCAAGCTGATGCAAAGCGTCACGTCGGGAGGAAACCTGGCACCATCTCTACGGTGAAGCATGGTGGTGGCAGAATCATGCTTTGGGGGTGTTTTTCAGCGGCAGGGACTTAGAGACTAGTCAGGATCGAGGGAAAGATGAACGGAGAAAAGTACAAAGATCCTTGACGAAAACCTGCTCCAGAGCGCTCAGGACCTCAGACTGGTTCACCTTCCAACAGGACAACAACCCTAAGCACACAACCAAGACAATACAGGAGTGGCTTCAGGACAAGTCTCTGAATGTCCTTGAGTGGCCCAGCCACAGCCCGGACTTGAACCCGATCGAACATCTCTGGAGTAGAGGTCGACCGATTTATGATTTTTCAATGCCGATACCGATTATTGGGGGACCAAAAAAAGCCGATACCGATTAATCGGACTATTTATTTATTTATTTGTCATAATGACAATTACAACAATACTGAATGAACACTTATTTTAACTTAATATAATAGATCAATAAAATCAATTTAGCCTCATATAAATAATGAGACATGTTCAATTTGGTTTAAATAATGCAATAACAAAAAGTGTTGGAGAAGAAAGTAAAAGTGCAAAATGTTCCATGTAAGATAGCTAACGTTTAAGTTTCATGCTCAGAACATGAGAACATATGAAAGCTGGTGGTTCCTTTTAACATGAGTCTTCAATATTCCCAGGTAAGAGGTTTTAGGTTGTAGTTATTATAGGACTATTTCTCTCTATACCGTTTGTATTTCATATACCTTTGATTATTGGATGTTCTTATAGGCACTTTAGTATTGCCAGTGTAACAGTATAGCTTCCGTCTGTCATCCTCGCCCGTACCTGGGCTCGAACCAGGAACACATTGACAACAGCCATCCTCCAAGCATCGTTACCCATGCAGAGCAAGGGGAATAACTACTCCAAGTCTCAGAGCGAGTGACGTTTGAAACGCTATTAGCGCGCACCCCGCTAACTAGCTAGCCATTTCACATTGGTTACGCCAACCTAATCTCGGGAGTTGATAGGCTTGAAGTCATAAACAGCGCAATGATTGAAGCATTGCGAAGAGCTGCTGGCAAAACCCACAAAAGTGCTGTTTGAATGAATGCTTACGAGCGTGCTGGTGCCTACCATCGCTCAGTCAGACTGCTCTATCAAATCATAGACTTAATTATAACATAATAACACACAAAAATACGAGCCTTAGGTCATTAATATGGCCAAATCCGGAAACTATCATCTCGAAAACAAGACTTTTATTCTTTCAGTGAAATACGGAACCATTCCGTATTTTATCTAACGGGTGGCATCCATAAGTCTAAATATTGCTGTTACATTGCACAACCTTCAATGTTATGTCATAATTACGTAAAATTCTGGCAAATTAGGTGGCCCAAACTGTTGCATATCTGCGTGCAATGAATGCAAGAGAAGTGACACAATTTCACCTGGTTAATATTGCCTGCTAACCTGGATTTCTTTTAGATAAATATGTAGGTTTAAAAATATATACTTCTGTGTATTGATTTTAAGAAAGGCATTGATGTTTATGGTTAGGTACACATTGGAGCAAGGACAGTCCTTTTTCGCAAATACGCACCGCATCGATTATATGCAACGCAGGACACGCTAGATAAACTAGTAATATCAACCATGTGTAGTTGACTAGTGATTATGATTGATTGATTTTTTTTATAAGATAAGTTTAATAATGCTAGCTAGCAACTTACCTTGGCTTACTGCATTCGCGTAACAGGCAGGCTCCTTGTGGAGTGCAATGAGGTAGGTGGTTAGAGCGTTGGACTAGGTAACTATAAGGTTGCAAGATTGAATCCCCGAGCTGACAAGGTAAAAATCTGTCGTTCTGCCCCTGAACAAGGCAGTTAACCCACCATTCCTAGGCCGTCATTGAAAATTAGAATGTGTTCTTAACTGACTTGCCTAGTTAAATAAAGATTAAATAAAGGTGTAAAAAAAATTGTCCATAAATACAGATTTCCAATTGTTATGAAAACTTGAAATCGGCCTTTATTAATCGGCCATTTTGATTAATTGGTCAACCTCTACTTTGGGGAGACCTAAAAATAGCTGTGCAGCAAAACTCCCCATCCAACCTGACAGAGCTTGAGAGGATCTGCAGAGAAGAATGGGAGAAACTCACCAAATACATGTGTGCCAAGCTTGTAGCATCATACCCAAGAAGACTCGAGGCTGTAACCACTGCCAAAGGTGCTTCAACAAAGTCCTGAGTAAAGGGTCTGAGTACGAACACTACCGTTCAAAGGTTTGGGGTCACTTAGAAATGTCCTGACTGATCTGACCCTTCAGAAGAAAGGTCTTTGTTTCTAGCCATTTTGAGCCTGTAATCCAACCCACCAATTCTGATGCTCCAGATTCTCAACTAGTCTAAAGAAGGCCAGTTGTATTGCTTCTTTAATCAGAACAACAGTTTTCAGCTGTGCTAACAATTTCAAAAGGGTTTTCTAATGATCAATTAGCATTTTAAAATGATAAACTTGGATTAGCTAACACAACGTGCCATTGGAACACAGGAGTGATGGTTGCTGATATTGGGCCTCTATACGCCTATGTTTACAGCAACAATGGTCATTTACAACATTAACAACATCTACACTGTATTTCTGATAAATTTGATGTTATTTTAATGGACAAATGTGCTTTTCTTTCAAAAACAAGTACATTTCTAAGTGACCCCAAACTTCGGTAGTGAATTTAAATGTGATATTTCAGTTTTCACTTTTTTTTATATAAATTATCAAAAATTTTAAAAATAATAATAATAATAAATAAAATAAAAATTGCTTGGTCATTATAGGGTATTGTCTGTAGATTGATGAGGGAAAAAACTATTTATTCAATTTTAGAAAAGGCTGAATGTAATAAAATCGAGGTATCTTAATTTGAGGATGTTTGTTACAGCAGGAAAATAGTCTTGCAGCAACAGGAAATATGGATTATAATTAATGCACATTTTCATAGCGGTTGATCTGTTGTCCTGCAACAGGGTGATCAAATTGAGATCCTACATCTGTAGTTGGCTTTTATGAGGGCGTTTTGCATTGCTTTTTAAAGTATGGCTGTGTCCTGATAACAGCACTCATAGAAGTGTTACCTTTACATATTTTAGCAGTAGGGTTGTTGTGCATTAACGCCTATGCACTAAGCTCCATCCCAATGATACTCAATACAATTCTACAGTGTAGGAGTCATCTACCAGATTCTTATTTTATCAAGAGCAAGCTGAAACAACTGCATAACACTGGAAGCTGTAGGACCCCAGCGATAGGCTGCCATCCTAGAGTCTGTCTGTTGGTGTCTCCTCTCGTTGAGCTGAGGACCCAGCTTGCCTTTTCTGTGGCCCAATGGCCGCCAGTGGTGTCGCCAGATTTACGTCACGACGTCTACACACACAACAGGAGAACAGGGACACAGTGGAGGTTGTTGTGTAAGACCTTATCTGTCTTCCCTCACACTGCCCCCTCCCCTCTGCCCGTCTAAACGTTTTGTGACGGTGACGGTACAGTGACGGGCTCCACACACACACACACACACACACACACACTACTTGCATGGTGGTTACTTTATTATTAGAAGGCCTGTGCCACCTGGGGCTTAGTCAATAGTCCTTTGTCTCAGCACTATTCTTCAGATTTCTATCTATAGATTGTACTCCACTGAATCTATTAGAACAGGTATGGTCAACAATACAAGACTCGGTGGCCTTGAACAAACTGAGACAAACATCCAGCTATCTCTACTTCATAGTAGTCAAAGCAATACAAGGACGTCCCTGCTGTATGTAATGCTGCCATTTTCTACTATCAGTTATTTACCCACATTACAGTTTGTTGTGGTAATCTCCGTGTTTGCATGGCCTGCTTTGTTTTCGTCTCAGACCCAATGTTTGTTGCTCTTCTATAATCAAGATGATGTTGAATAAAGTCTGCCACTCGAAGTTGCAGCTTTTCTGGGTTACATCTGTTTATAGCGTACTGGGCTTGTGCCTTATTCAGGGTGAGTGTGTTGACAGGACAGCACACAATTCAGTTGAACATGTTTTCATCTAATATTGTTTCTCTATGGGCCAATAGTCATCAGACTGTAGGCTAATCATGGGAATGGTAGAGGAGGTTTGATGGTGGGGGTGCAGCAGTGTGTGTGTATGGTAAGTAATAGTGTGTGTCTGGTTGGAAGGATTGAAAGAGCAGCCGTCTTTCTCTCTACAAGCCTCTCCTCTCCTGCCCCCGGGGGTCTTCATTATGCCTGGACCAACCCAGCTGAGATCTGACTAACACATCCATCTCTTCTTCACTCTCTCTTCCACTTTTTCTCATTCTCTGTGCTGACTGTGACTATCCAGCTCTCCTCCTGCTCTCACTTTCTTTCACACTCTCTTCCTCTCCTTATCTCCCTCACCTTCACACTCTCTTCCTTATCTCCCTCACCTTCACACTCTCTTCCTATCCTCATCTCCCTCACTTTCACACTCTCACCCTACAAACCCAACTTGTTGAAACATAATGAAAGGAAAAACTACTAAACAAAAACCTTATCAACAGCAATGTCTAGGCTGAGATTGCAATTCACCATCCGTCCGCGTTTCTGGGAAACGGCAGCGAGGTAGTGGATTGGAGGTTTGGGTAAGTGCCATCCAGACAGTTTACATGAAGGGCATTATTTATACACAAAGTACCAATCAGAGAGTCTTTGATGACCTCACTGCACGTTGACACACACCACACACACAGTGGAAAAGGCTGGGGCCTGGGTTTCCACATAAGGAACCACTGTTCTTCTGGTGGGACTTGGCGGTATTGTGTGTTGGAGCAGTAGAGGTTCGTTTGTAAACAATACCCACCTTCAGTTAGTTTAGGAGCTGCTGCTGTTACTGCTTCTCTTTTGCAAGCCTCTAGCTAGCGCCCAATAGCGGCCTGCCTCTAGCTAGCGCCCGATAGAGGCCTGCCTCTAGCTAGCGCCCGATAGCAGCCTGCCTCTAGCTAGCGCCCGATAGCGGCCTGCCTCTAGCTAGCGCCCGGTAGCGGCCTGCCTCTAGCTAGCGCCCGATAGCGGCCTGCCTCTAGCTAGCGCCCGGTAGCGGCCTGCCCCTCCTCCTCTGTTTAGCTCTCTTTTTCTCTAACCCCTCCTCTCTGCTGTCTCTCTACCTAATTTTCTCTCTTCTTCTCCCTGTCTTTGCCATGCTTTCCCTTTCCTCCCCTCCCTCCCTCTATCTCTCTCTCCCTCCCTCCCTCTATCTCTCTCCTCCCTCCCTCTATCTCTCTCTCCCTCACTCCGTCACTCCAGACCTCACTGTGTAAAGACAGACGTTTAGCTCTTCTTGGCCTCCTGCCCACCTCCATGTGAGCTTCATTTCATGTGTTTATGCTGTTTTCCATGCAGCCGTTGAAGTGGTAGTGTTTCTCTGGGACAAACTGTGTCTGTTTTGCGTTCCAGGGAGCTGCTCTGGTATGTGCTGTGTAGTCCCGCTGCAGACTAGTCTGTGTCTGTTTGGGACGTCACACAACAGCAGTTTTTGCGTCATCTGCCAGCATACTATAGGAAATCATTGTGAAGCAGGAGGGGGAGGTGTGTGTGTGTGTGTGTACACACACATGCATATGATATGTGTACATGCATATGTATCTGGATGCATATGTGCATAGAATGTGTCTGCATACCTGCATGTGTCGATGCGTGTTATTGTCTGAGTGTGTGGGTGAACATGTATGTTTTCCTGCGTATGTGTGTGCACATTTGAGTGTCATTCCTGAACACTCAACGATGCAGCAAAAACTCTTCCTCTCTTCTGCTTTTGGAGAGGCTCCCATTGTGGCCAGGCTGTGCTCAATGTAAATGGAGTGGTCCTGGCTAAACATTTAGTGACGACTCCAAAAGCATGAAAGCGGGAGGGAGGGAGGCAGCAAAAAGGAATCTCCCTTTTGTTTAGTTTTTTCTCTCTCGTGAGCGAGCGGATTGAGTGCACAATGAAATGCTCTCGGCTTTAACCATAACCCTCTACGCCTGCCCCTGCTCTCTCTGAGAGAGAATATCCTCTCTCCATGGATAGGAATAGAGCGGAGTTCTAAATAAAGCCAGAGAGAAAGAGAGAGGGGCAGGATGGCTCTAGCCAAGCCAAAGCAGGCTGGAGCAGAGCAGAGGGGGGAGGGTGTGTGTCTCTCTCTCTCATGCCGCGAGAGCTCGCAGCTTCTTGGCAGTATTTCAAAAATGAGCCTCTGAAAGCCCTGGCGAGCCGAGCAGACATATTGAGACTAGAGACACACGGGGATGGCCGCCTGCGCCGCCACCGCTTCGCTCCAAACGTAGCGCTCGCTCACCATGGTCGGAAGGTACCTCTCCTCAGGTAGTGTTCCTGCTTTTCGCCCGTGATCCCCCCTCTCTTTCTCTTTATTCGCTGGGCGTCTTTCACTGCGTTGTGCATTGTAGTGCGCGATTGCCTTTAAATGCATGCAAGTACTAAGATAAGTACGATTTTGCAACGGAAAACATCCAGCAGCGACAGATGACATTCTGATGAATATCTTCATGAGGATAGTTTTAGTGTGTTTTTTCAGAGAAGCGACCGTGCTGCAGGAAGAGAGAGAGAGAAACAGATACAGACTGTAGCTCTGAGCGTTTTTGGCTCTGGTTCAGATTTGATAAAATGGCGTCCTGTACTACACCACAGAAACCACACCGCTGTGTCTGAGACACTGCCCTTTTCTCCCTCCCTCTCTGTTTTTCCATTTGTATATAATCATTGGAAGAAGCCTAAGCTCTGCAGAGAGTGAGAGACAGACAGCCAGCAAAAGCTTGCAGACAAACAGCATCTCTCCCCATTTAAAGATCAGACAAAAGCAGACGCTGTGTGTGTGCAGTCCGTTCCGCTCACACATGCATGTGGAGACACACCCAAAACAACGAGAGGGAACTGACGCGGCGGCAGAGTGATTACCACGGCTTTTGGACTGACTCACTTCTTATGCACCAAGCTGCTTCAGGGGATAGTTCTAGAACTGTTGTTACCCAAGCCTCTCTCAGCAGTGGTTTCTTTATTGGAAGAGAAAGAAATCCTACTGTTTGGGTTTGAGGAGTAGAGGCAGTAGAGCGATTTGAGGGGACTGGGAGGCAATCTTCTGTACAGCAGGGGTGCAACGTTACGAAACATTCAGATATAAATGTTGTATTGTGTAGTTTAGGTACTTGTGTTTGTCATATCAGCTGTACACATCACAATGATGCCGGAACAAATGTAAAGTGTTTCACCTAATCGAATACACTCCAGGGCAGAGTGGTTATCAGTCGAGCCAAATGTTTGTGAAGCTGGTGTCAGGACCAGACTGAGGCTGAACTGCAGGACTCAAGGGGTCAAGGGTTAGGACTGAGGATGGGTGTCTTCGGATCTGCCGGTGGACTCCACCTAGGCCTCCCACTTTATTCCAAGATGGCTGCAACTAGGGTAAAGCTGTTGCGATTACTAGGCTTGGGCGATATACCGTTAATACTGTATACCGGGGTATTTGGAAATATGCAGAATAAACAGAACTCCCACAACATTTCAACCAGGGTTGGACAGTAGACAGATTGTCATACTGTACCATACCGGGGTATACTGTATTACCAGAAGTGCACACAAGGGGGAGCTATTTAGTTATCAAAATAATGACACACAAAATCATTTAGGCAACCGGGTTCTTGATCCAGGAGGGGATTGAATGTCTCTGCTGTAACCAAGAAGCTTGATCTTAACATCGAGCCACTTAGCTAACAAGTTAGCAAACCAAATGACATCTTATAGTTTTACTTAACTTATAGTTAGTTATACGCAGTGGCGTATTCGCACCGAACTGTTCTGTACGGGGACCTCGGTTCGGTCAGTACTGTGAACCTGAAATGAATACAGAAAACCAATAAAAACACTAGCCTATACCTACACTGAGTTGTATGCCATCGCCTCGTGAGTAAATTTGAGCTGAATAAACATTGTAGGCTATTAAAACAAGTACAGCCTATGCGCACGTTGTAATCGAAATTCTAATCTTAACTGGCTGATTTTAAAACTATCCTTTTGTGAGGCGCAGCCGGGAACTGTGTAGATGGGGACTGGTGGGCTCCAGAAGCCAGAATTGAAGGGTCCTCCATCATCGGTTAAATCTCCAGTTTGGGAACATTTTGGCATATACACTACCGGTCAAAAGTTTTCAACACTTACTCATTCAAAGGTTTTTCTTTATTTTTACTAATTTCTACTTTGTAAAATAATAGTGAAGACAAACTATGAAATGACACATATGGAATCATGTAGTAACCAAAAAAGTGTTAAACAAATCAAAATATATGTTACATTTGAGATTCCTCAAAGTAGCCACCCTTTGCCTTGAGGACAGCTCTGCACACTCTTGGCATATGTTTAGATGCCAACTGTTGTCATGTTATCTTCTAGGTATGAAGACAAACTAACCTTGTCCCTTTCTCCCTCTCTCTCCCTCCATCCTCTCTTTCTCTCCATCCTCTCTCATCCAACAGAGCTGCCCCCACAGAGTGGCCCGGGAGCCCATTATGAGAATCCCCATTGGGGACACCAGCCAGCCAATCGGAGTGCCACTTCCGCCTCAGCGTCGGCCAATCACAGTGGCTGGGATACAGTGATCATCGACGAGAGCGACACCGAGGCCTGGCCCTCCATTTCCCGCAGCAGCCAGAGCCAGGGCCCTGCAGGAGGATGCCCCTCGGACACTGACCCGGCCAGCAGCAGCAGTATGAGCATGGCCACGGGGGCCAACGGCCAGACAGGCCACTTTCCTGCCAACTACCCCAGCAGCAAAGGAGCCAGCTCTGGGCCCGGCAGCTCAGCCAATCACCCTGGGGCAGGCACGGTCGGCATGGCCTCCAGCCAAGGAGCAGCCAATCGGGGCTGGGGATCTGGTCCCGGTCCCTCCCCCCATGGCCCTCCTCAGTCCTCCTCTGTCGGGGGTGGGGAGGGGAAGAGTGATGGCCCAATGGGAGGAGGAGGAGGCAGGGGTTGGGGCTCCTCTTCCTCCACCACCTCCAACTTGAACCTGAACCCCAATGCCAACCCTTCGGCCTGGCCCGTTCTGGGGCACGACGGGGGCGGAGGAGCGGGGGCAAGCAGCTCAGGGGGAGCCAACCCCAATCAACCCCCTTCTTCTCAACCCCCTCCAAACCTCTGCAACCCGCCAGGCACCTCTCACGCCCAGGGGAACGGCATCAGAGGAGGATCCATGGTGGGGGGCACCAACGGCAACCTTCCGGTTGGGGGAGGCAGCTCCTGGGGAGAATCATCTGAGCCACACCTATCCTCATCCACGAATGTGTCTTTCAGCTCAGAACCTCAGAACCTTAACACTGACGGACCAAATCATACTAGCAAGCAACAGGAGCCCCCTATCCACAGCGTGTCCGGCTGGAGTGGCCCCTCCGGAGGTATGGGCTCCCTGGGCCAGCCTCCTCCTGGAGCTTCCCAGCTGGTCAATGGAGAGGATGGCAGCACCGTCTGGGGCAACAATGGAGACTCCAAGTCAGTCGCCTCCTCCGCGGAGCCTTCGGGCTGGGACTCTGGGGCCGGGGGCTGGGGGAGCCATGGAAGCAGTGGTGGTGGAACCTCTGGAGGCTGGGGAGGCCAGAGCAGCAGAGACGCCTGGGGGAAGCAGCATTCTGGCGAGGTCCAGGGGGGCTGGGACGCCCCCAGCTCTCCTCCCCAGCAGGCCAGATCCTGGAGCACCCGAGCCCCTAGCACCACGGCGGCCAGCGAGGGCAGCAGCGAGGGCATGGATGGAGAGGGACACTCCCTCCGACAGGACCGGTCGTCCAGGGATGAGCCTGCCCCCCTGCTCCCAGCCGCTGACCTGGACCCCAGGGTGCTGTGCAACACAGGCTGGGGCCAGACCCCCGTCCGCCAGCACACGTCCTGGGACATGGAGGAGGCGGCACGCACCCAACGAAAGGCAGATGCTGCCGGGACGGACTCTTGGGGAGGCTCCGGCCCCAACACTCCCACCGAGCCAGCCCAAGGGCCCTCCAACCCCAGCCACGGACCCCCTCATCGGGCTGACCCCAAGAGCGAGGGTCCCGGGCCTGGTCCTCAGGCTGCCCCTGGCTGGGGTGGTTCCAAGCCTCCAGCCAGCCAACCCGGCTCTGGCTGGGGTGAACCACCGAGCAGCAAGAATCCCCCCAACGGTCCTGGGGGCTGGGGGAACCCCCCACCAGGAGGCCCCGGGTCAGGCCCCAACATGCCCAAAGCTGGGAACCAGTCCTGGGGTGCTCCAGAGGAAAAGTCCTCAAGCTGGGATGGTTCCCACGGCAAGGCCCCCAAGCCCCAGGGCTGGGGAGATGGGCCCAAGCCGCCCCACAGCGGCTGGGGCAACAGCGCTGGAGGAGGGGGCAATGGAGGAGGGGGGGACTGGAGAGAGCCTGCAGATGGCAAGAAGAGCAGTCCCACCACCAACCCTCCCTGGGAGGGAGAAGGAGCAGGAGGCTGGAAAGAGAGCAACCGAGGCTGGGGAAAACCTGGTCCGGGGATGGGGGGAAATGTTGGTGGAGGCTGGGGGGAGCCAGCGATGGCCCAGCAGCGCCCAAGTTGCCCTGCCCAAGGATGGGGCGGCAAGCCCCAGGAGAGCTCCAACGGCAATAGCGGAGGAGTTAGAGGGAGCATGGGCGGGGCAGGAGGTGGAGAAGGGAGCATGGGATCCTGGGGAGGCCCTGGCCCCGTGAAGCCCAGTGTATCAGGCCGGGAGGGCAACGGGGGAGGAGGAGGGAGCAAGCAGGACCCCTCAGGAGGAGAGCCCACAGGGTGGGAGGAACCTTCCCCACCCTCCATCCGACGCAAGATGGAGATTGACGACGGCACCTCGGCTTGGGGCGACCCGGGCGCCTACAACAAGACGGTCAACCTCTGGGACAAGAACAACCCTGGGGGAGGAGGGCCACCCCAAGGTAGACCCCCAGGGAACGCCCCCGCATGCCCCCCTGGAAACAACAACAACCACCCACCACATCACACCTACCACGGCCCCCCACCACCCCTCCAGAGCCATGGGGGCCACAACCCCCAGGGCCCAGGCCAGAACAGTGGGCCCATGGACACAGCCATGCCTCACCAGACTGCGCCTCCACCACACAGCAGACCACCCCTCATGGGTCCAGGTGAGAAGACATACTCTATGAATGGACTGCTTATAGTGTTACTGTGATTGTGTCCTTGATAATCTTGTGTTTTGACAATGCCATCTAGCTTTTAGATCAGGAGTCTTATGAAGTTGTGAAGCGTCCTGCAATGTTGGGTTTACGTTTTGCACATGTAGTCATGGGAGGAGAACCGTGTTGGGTTTACGTTTTGTACATGTAGTCATGGGAGGAGAACCGTGTTGGGTTTACGTTTTGTACATGTAGTCATGGGAGGAGAACCGTGTTGGGTTTACGTTTTGTACATGTAGTCATGGGAGGAGAACCGTGTTGGGTTTACGTTTTGTACATGTAGTCATGGGAGGAGAACCGTGTTGGGCTTACGTTTTGTACATGTAGTCATGGGAGGAGAACCGTGTTGGGTTTACGTTTTGTACATGTAGTCATGGGAGGAGAACCGTGTTGGGTTTACGTTTTGTACATGTAGTCATGGGAGGAGAACCGTGTTGGGTTTATGTTTTGTACATGTAGTCATGGGAGGAGAACCGTGTTGGGTTTATGTTTTGTACATGTTGTCATGGGAGGAGAACAGTGTTGGGCTTACGTTTTGTACATGTAGTCATGGGAGGAGAACAGTGTTGGGCTTACGTTTTGTACATGTAGTCATGGGAGGAGAACAGTGTTGGGCTTACGTTTTGTACATGTAGTCATGGGAGGAGAACCGTGTTGGGTTTACGTTTTGTACATGTAGTCATGGGAGGAGAACCGTGTTGGGTTTACGTTTTGTACATGTAGTCATGGGAGGAGAACCGTGTTGGGTTTACGTTTTGTACATGTAGTCATGGGAGGAGAACCGTGTTGGGTTTACGTTTTGTACATGTAGTCATGGGAGGAGAACCGTGTTGGGTTTTCGTTTTGTACATGTAGTCATGGGAGGAGAACCGTGTTGGGCTTACGTTTTGTACATGTAGTCATGGGAGGAGAACCGTGTTGGGTTTACGTTTTGTACATGTAGTCATGGGAGGAGAACCGTGTTGGGTTTACGTTTTGTACATGTAGTCATGGGAGGAGAACCGTGTTGGGTTTATGTTTTGTACATGTAGTCATGGGAGGAGAACCGTGTTGGGTTTATGTTTTGTACATGTAGTCATGGGAGGAGAACCGTGTTGGGTTTATGTTTTGTACATGTTGTCATGGGAGGAGAACCGTGTTGGGTTTACGTTTTGTACATGTTGTCATGGGAGGAGAACCGTGTTGGGTTTACGTTTTGTACATGTAGTCATGGGAGGAGAACCGTGTTGGGTTTACGTTTTGTACATGTAGTCATGGGAGGAGAACAGTGTTGTGGGTTTTACAAACCTAACAGGCAGAATGAATTCACTGTGCCAGGCCTGATAAAGATTTGTTGTTTTGTTAAAAAGCGGCATCTTAAAACCGTTGTTGCAGTTCAATCAACTGTTATTATACTGTGAACACACAAGAACAAGGAAATAGTTGTCTGTTCTACCTATGACTTAACACAACATCTTGTTAGGTGGCGCACAGCGAACACATGCTTGGCTCCAAAACGTTGATCCGTTTAAAGGTAAAACCTCGCCTCTTAGATTTCCATCTAAATGAAGAACCAAATTGGCGAAAGCGATGCCAGCCCGCCCTGACCCCACCCCCTTTTACTTCTCTGAAGCTCGCTCTCCTCTGATTTCACAACAACAACACGGGCGCCCCCATCTGTGTGCGTAACTGTGGCAACCTCACGTGGGCACACGTGGCGGAGGAAGCCCAAGAATGCTGTTTACTAACCCGGCTTGTGAAAATAGCGATTGGAGCCACAAAACGTTTGAGCTGTGGAGGAAGTGTGTGATTATAGGAGTAACCACCATCTGTCAGTAGTTAGAGGAGGAGAGAGAGAGCGAGCGGGAGGAGGAGGAGGGGGGGGGGGGCGGAGGAGGAGGAGGGGGGGAGAGCGGAGGAGGAGGAGAGTGGGAGAGAGAGCGGAGGAGGAGGAGAGTGGGAGAGAGAGCGGAGGAGGAGGAGAGTGGGAGAGAGAGAGGAGGAGGAGGAGGGGGGAGAGAGGGAGCGGAGGAGGGGGAGAGAGGGAGAGTTTAGATCCCCTGCTGGTTCTGGCTAGTCACTGCCCCATATGCTGCTCTTTTATGCACCACAATCAACCATGCAACACACAATAATACAATACAAGTTTTGTGTCCATACAGTATACACTGAAATATGTCTTTAGTTTCCTTCACTCCTTTCCCACATAACCCTGATACTTAAAATGACAAGCTATTGATTTCTTTAACATCAGTGGTCATGACGGAAAGGAGATGAGGAGATAATCATAACTGAGAGAGTGAAATCTGATCCAGGAAGTAGACCTCTTGGAGCAATAGACAAACTGGCACAGGCAGAGATGGGGCTGCCTGACTTTCAGCCAGGCCAACTGGTTACCACAGACAGGGCCAAGAGTTAAACAGCCTCCTCTGTCCTGGACTGGCCAAGGTCCAGCCTGTCCTGCATAAAGGGGCATTGTAGAAACCAGGAAAAGGTTAGGAATGGTACATTTTAGCAATATGATTTTCTTCTATGTTTTTGTTACACTGTGACTGTTTAAACTTAGATTTAGAACAAGGATGCACACAATGTTGAAATTGACAATACATGCATTTTGTTAGGTGTATGAATGGCAGTGCAGGGGTTTCTCCTGTAGGATCAAAAACAAATCCCATGCACTGAACACAACAGGTGTGTGTAGACGTTACAGTGAAATGCTTACTTACAAGCCCTTAACCAACAATGCCGTTTTAAGGAAATAAGACTTAATTTAGTACATATTTGCTTCAGAAAAGTACATAAAAAAGTAACAATAACAAGATTATATACCGCGGGTACCGGTACCGAGTCAGTGTGTGGGAGTACGGGGTAGTGGAGGTAATATGTAGGTAGGGGTAAAGTGACTATGCATAGATAATAAACAGAGGGGCAGCCATTTGATTCATTGTTCAGCCGTCTTGTGGCTTGGGGGTAGAAACTGATAAGGAGCCTTTTGGACCTATAACATGTGAACAAAATGGACCTAAGGTTCCAGAGCAAGAGTTTGTTTTGGGTCCGTTGTTCTCTGTACTGTTATCCAATCCACGTGTGCCCTCAAAGTCATCCTGTTCCTAGGCTGGGGGGAGCCTTCCAGTGCCCACCCCAAACCAGAGCCCTCCTGGGGGGAGCCTGCTCCCCCTCTGGTCAGCGTGGACAACGGGACCTCCGCCTGGGGGAAACCCACCGGGAGCCATGGGGGCTGGGGTGTGGGTGACAACAGCCCTGAACCCTACAGACGGGGCAACCCACCCCTTGGATCTGCACCTTGCAAACCAGGTGAGAAGGACTCTAGTACTTTTTATAGATTAGATCAGATTTTTCCTGATTAATTGAAATTGCTGATGTTTTCACTATGGCTGGGACCTCATGACATTACAAAATGTTTAACATTTGAGTCATTTAGCAGACGCTCTTATCCAGAGCAACTTACAGTAACAATTAGGGTTAAGTGTCTTGATCAAGGGCACGTCAACAGATTTTGCACCTAGTCGGCTCGAGGATTCAAACCAACAACCGGCAGGCTACGCAAGGTAGCCTAGACCTCTAGGCTACCTGCAGACACTAGACCTCTAGGCTACCTGCAGACACTAGACCTCTAGGCTACCTGCAGACACTAGACCTCTAGGCTACCTGCAGACACTAGACCTCTAGGCTACCTGCAGACACTAGACCTCTAGGCTACCTGCAGACACTAGACCTCTAGGCTACCTGCAGGCTACATTGCGTGCTGATGGAATCATGAGAATCACAATACATGTCCTATGTGTAATATGAATTGATACTGTGATTTTATTGCGTTTCCATGTTCTGAACATATTGCTCACCGTATGTCTGAACAGGAAAGCCACGAGAAAACACCTTTTGATCAGTCATGGAAATATAATTGCTGAAAACAAATTGACTCCCTATTTAGTATGCAGCTACACTGACCTCTGGTGGCAGGCTGAATACACAATGTATTCTCCAATAGTCTTTCTTTATGAACTTTACCAGTGCATGGCTGTGCTATACTAAAATAAGTCTAAATCAACTGACAATTCAAACACCCCACTGTCAGAACCAATACAAATACCCCACTGTCAGAACCAATACAAATACCCCACTGTCAGAACCAATACAAATACCCCACTGTCAGAACCAATACAAATACCCCACTGTCAGAACCAATACAAATACCCCACTGTCAGAACCAATACAAACACTCCACTGTCAGAACCAATACAAACACTCCACTGTCAGAACCAATACAAATACCCCACTGTCAGAACCAATACAAATACCCCACTGTCAGAACCAATACAAATACCCCACTGTCAGAACCAATACAAATACCCCACTGTCAGAACCAATACAAATACCCCACTGTCAGAACCAATACAAACACCCCACTGTCAGAACCAATTCAAATACCCCACTGTCAGAACCAATACAAATACCCCACTGTCAGAACCAATACAAATACCCCACTGTCAGAACCAATACAAACACCCCACTGTCAGAACCAATACAAATACCCCACTGTCAGAACCAATACAAATACCCCACTGTCAGAACCAATACAAATACCCCACTGTCAGAACCAATACAAACACTCCACTGTCAGAACCAATACAAATACCCCACTGTCAGAACCAATACAAACACCCCACTGTCAGAACCAATACAAACACTCCACTGTCAGAACCAATACAAATACCCCACTGTCAGAACCAATACAAACACCCCACTGTCAGAACCAATACAAACACTCCACTGTCAGAACCAATACAAACACCCCACTGTCAGAACCAATACAAACACCCCACTGTCAGAACCAATACAAGTAACCCACTGTCAGAACCAATACAAACACCCCACTGTCAGAACCAATACAAACACTCCACTGTCAGAACCAATACAAACACTCCACTGTCAGAACCAATACAAACACTCCACTGTCAGAACCAATACAAACACTCCACTGTCAGAACCAATACAAATACCCCACTGTCAGAACCAATACAAACACCCCACTGTCAGAACCAATACAAACACTCCACTGTCAGAACCAATACAAACACCCCACTGTCAGAACCAATACAAATACCCCACTGTCAGAACCAATACAAACACCCCACTGTCAGAACCAATACAAACACCCCACTGTCAGAACCAATACAAACACCCCACTGTCAGAACCAATACAAACACTCCACTGTCAGAACCAATACAAACACCCCACTGTCAGAACCAATACAAACACCCCACTGTCAGAACCAATACAAACACCCCACTGTCAGAACCAATACAAACACCCCACTGTCAGAACCAATACAAGTAACCCACTGTCAGAACCAATACAAAAATATTACGTCATAATCAGTGGCAGCTGGTGACTTAAAACGTTGTGGATGAAAATGAATTTGAAAAGATAGTAACACAACATTTCCTCCTCTCCTTCTGCAGCCCCCAAATCTATGCAAGACGGCTGGGGTGGCGGTGGGGGGGAGGACATGGGTTTGTCTGGGGGCCAGTGGGACCCTGACGACGGGGACATGTGGAGCAGCCAGGCCTCCCAGGAGAGCAACTCCTGGGGCAACAGACCCAGGAAGGCCCCACCCAAGGGGAAGATTCCGGGCAAGCAGGAGGAAGCCTGGATCATGAATCGCCTGATCAAGCAGCTGACAGACATGGGCTTCCCTGTGAGTGCTGCTACCTGCTACTATCTCTGGAGTCAAACTCCACACTGATGTAATCTGTATACTTAGAAATCTGATAATAATATAACATGCCATTTAGCAGACACTTTAATACAACAGTGAATGCATATATTTTGGTAGCCCCTGCGGGAATCAAACCCCTGCGGGAATCAAACCCCCGCGGGAATCAAACCCCCCTTCCTGGCGTGGCTAGCTCCATGTTCCTACCAACTGAGCCACACAGGACCACACATACACATGCATGTTTGTGAGATATTTCTGCTGACAGCTGTTCGTGTGTGTGTGTGTGTGTCCAGAGAGATCCAGCCGAGGAGGCTCTGAAGAGGAACAACATGAACCTGGACCAGGCCATGAGTAAGTCTCTTCTCCCAGTCCTCAATACACTCTGTTAACTCCTTGTTCCTGATGCAGTCCATATCACTGTCACTGACTGTATCAGTGTTGGTGATATCCCTGTGTTCTCTCACTGCTCTCTGTTTGTCACTACTCTCGCTACTCTGTCTCTCTCAGGTGCTCTGTTGGAGAAGAAGACGGAGCTGGACAGGCGGGGGATGGGCATGTCCGACTACAACAACTGTCTGATCAACAAGGGGCCAATGGGCTGCCGGCCTCCCCTCCACTCCAAAGAGTCCTCCTCAGATCGCTCCCCTTTCCTCGACAAGGTAATGACCCCTGACCCACTCCCCAACATCACACACTCCTATATTGTCCATGGGTTCTTCAATGAGAAGATGCTGTATAGTCAGGGCAGACTAGTGTTCTGGGGAACCATGGAAAATAACTTATCAAGGAATCAAAAAATATATATTTTTAAAAAGCGAACAATATAATACTGTACATCACACTGTTGTGTAACTCACTCAATAGTGTGTTTGTTCTATTCTTCACTAGTTATGAGGGGACAGATTCTGTTCTGAACAGGGCAAGGTTCAGTTTCTATGTATCCACCCATTGAGAGTGTAATGGTGACGCTCTCCCTCTGTGGCTGTCTGTGTGGGCGCAGGACGGTGTTGGTAGCCTGGTGGAGGACGTCCATACCTCCTCACCGTTTATGCCTTGTTCCCCCGGCCCCCTCGGCCTGAAACTCCCCTCCCTGCCTCTAACCAGCCAGGGCCTGGGCGGCCCACAGGGCCTAGCCATGCAAAACTTGAACAACAGACAGGTAGGCAGCACACTGTCTACGGCTATGTGGGGTTTAGACAGCAGACAGGCAACAGGCAGGTGCCATAAGCAGAATTGGGGGTAATGTGGAGTTGAATGACAGACTGCTAGGAGAAGATAGGAGTCTGAGAAGAGGAAGGACTGGTTGGCATACTGATAGGTAGAGAGGACTGGTTGGCATACTGATAGGCAGAGAGGACTGGTTGGCATACTGATAGGCAGAGAGGACTGGTTGGCATACTGATAGGCAGAGAGGACTAGTTGGCACACTGATAGGCAGAGAGGACTGGTTGGCACACTGATAGGCAGAGAGGACTGGTTGGCACACTGATATGCAGACAGGACTGGTTGGCACACTGATAGGCAGAGAGGACTGGTTGGCATACTGATAGGCAGAGAGGACTGGTTGGCATACTGATAGGCAGAGAGGACTGGTTGGCATACTGATAGGCAGAGAGGACTGGTTGGCATACTGATAGGCAGAGAGGACTGGTTGGTATACTGATAGGCAGAGAGGACTGGTTGGCACACTGATAGGCAGAGAGGACTGGTTGGCACACTGATAGGCAGAGAGGACTGGTTGGCACACTGATAGGCAGAGAGGGAGATGGATCGATGGACGGACTGGCAGGGGACAGACAGAGCTAGAGGGAGCCTGTATTTAGGTTTAGATTTTGGGCTTTTGTCTAGCCTGTTAAATCTCATTGGACTTTTTATGAATCTAAATGAAAGTTTATTGGTCACGTGGCTGTAAACGGTTCAGAGACATGCAGACTTGCAGTTCTTCCTCAACAGTGCAGAATAGTGGGTCCCTATCATCATGCTGTTCGACCCTGGTTTCCACCTCCCTCTCCTCCCTCCCAGATGCAGAGTGGAATGTTGGGCAGTAGCGGTGCAGCACAAGCCCGGGCCATGCAGCAGCCTCCTCCTCAGCCGTCAGTGCCGCCTCTCGGCTCCTCCCAGCCTAGTCTACGCGCTCAAGTGCCTCAGTTTCTCTCCCCTCAGGTACACACACACACAACATGGACCAGGGTTGTATTCATTATGGGAAAACTGTAAAACGGTTTTCAACGGACAGTGAAAGTGAGAGGTTGTTATTAGACAAGTTCAGGTAGGGAGGGATCCTTGTTTGGATTCATTGTCTCGTATTTAGTGCCTAATGAATACGACCTGGGGAATACCACACACCTCTCAGCCCCCTCCAAGTATCTCCTCTCACTCACACACACATACAATCATATATAGAATCATACACACACACACACACATTTTTCAGCTCCCCTCAGCATAGTTTACGTGCATAAGCGCCTCAGTCCTGTCTACCATTTTTCTCGTACTTAGTTTATGGTTTCTAAAACCAAATCTTTTGGTCTCTCTCTTGTCCAGGTTCAAGCACAGCTCTTACAGTTTGCAGCAAAAAACATTGGTCTGAATCCTGCACTTTTAACCTCACCAATAAACCCTCAACATATGACCCTTTTGAACCAACTATACCAGCTGCAACTGGTGAGTCCTCATCTGGTCTCCTCTCAGTTTACTTTAGGACTCCTCCATATAAACACTATGCAGATACACTCTGTACACGCTTATATCATACACTCCTCTACTGCCTCGTTGCCTTAGAGATGTGAAAAACCCTTGGGTTTTGACTGATCGCATTCTGTAGCAACTAGAAAATGGTGTGTGTGTGTGTGTGTGTGTGCGCACACGTGTGTGCGCACACGTATTCCTCTGCAGGCGTACCAGCGTTTACAAATTCAACAGCAGATGTTGCAGGCGCAGCGTAATGTTTCTGGTCCCATCCGACAGCAGGAGCAGCACGTGAGTGTCCCTCTGTGTCCCTCTGTGTCCCTCCCTCTCAGATACAGCCCACTAGTTTCACCCAGCTCTGCCTGTCATATCTACTGATCCTGAACCCGGCCAGGCCTCATACTGGGGTAAAACCCAAACGTTTTACCATCCTACTATAGCAGAGGGGGTGTATGTGCTTTGCAGACATACCTGGGTTCCTAGCCTGGTGAATTTGAGAACCTGGGTGGTTAATCCCTTGTAGAAGCAGATGTATGTATAAGGGGCTATACTTGCCCTTCTCTCGAGCAACTGTCCCATTGAACTTTTTTCCTGTGTTCTCTGCTGGCTCACAGATAAACTGACCACCAGCTTTGTGTCTCTTTCTAATGTCACTTCCTCTTCCTGCAGGTTGCACGTACAATCAATAACATGCAGCAGCAGATCCAACAGCACCAGAGACAGCTGGCCCAGGCCCTGCTGATGAAGCAGCAGCAGACCCTCGGCTCCCTCTCCTCCTCCGGCCTGCACCACGGCCAAGGCAAATCAGCCCTGGACTTGTTCCCAGGCCACCCCCAGGCTCCGGGCCTACCCGACCTGCAGACCAAAGAGCAGCAGTCGTCCCCAAACTCCTACAGCCCCTACCCTCTCTGTGAGTGGGAACTCTGTTCCACAATGTGCACAACACATACAGTGGGGAGAACAAGTATTTGATACACTGCCGATTTTGCAGGTTTTCCTACTTACAAAGCATGTAGAGGTCTGTAATCCAGAAAAGCACATTGTATGATTTTTAAATAATTGATTTGCATGTTATTGCATGACATAACTATTTGATACATCAGAAAAGCAGAACTTAATATTTGGTACAGAAACCTTTGTTTGTAATTACAGAGATCATACGTTTCCTGTAGTTCTTGACCTGGTTTGCACACACTGCAGCAGGGATTTTGGCCCACTCCTCCATACAGACCTTCTCCAGATCCTTCAGGTTTCGGGGCTGTCGCTGGGCAATACGGACTTTCAGCTCCCTCCAAAGATTTTCTTTTGGGTTCAGTTCTGGAGACTGGCTAGGCCACTCCAGGACCTTGTGATGCTTCTTACGGAGCCACTCCTTAGTTGCCCTGGCTGTGTGTTTCGGGTCGTTGTCATGCTGGAAGACCCAGCCACGACCCATCTTCAATGCTCTTACTGAGGGAAGGAGGTTTTTGGCCAAGATCTCGCGATACATGGCCCCATCCATCCTCCCCTCAATACGGTGCAGTCGTCCTGTCCCCTTTGCAGAAAAGCATCCCCAAATAATGATGTTTCCACCTCCATGCTTCACAGTTGGGATGGTGTTCTTGGGGTTGTACTCATCCTTCTTCTTCCTCCAAACACGACGAGTGGAGTTTAGACCAAAAAGCTCTTTGTCTCATCAGACCACATGACCTTCTCCCATTCCTCCTCTGGATCATCCAGATGGTCATTGGCAAACTTCAGACGGGCCTGGACATGCGCTGGCTTGAGCAGGGGGACCTTGCGTGAGCTGCAGGATTTCAATCCATGACGGCGTAGTGTGTTACTAATGTTTTTCTTTGAGACTGTGGTCCCAGCTCTCTTCAGGTCATTGACTAGGTCCTGCCGTGTAGTTCTGGGCTGATCCCTCACCTTCCTCATGATCATTGATGCCCAACGAGGTGAGATCTTGCATGGAGCCCCAGACAGAGGTTGATTGACCGTAATCTTGAACTTCTTCCAATTTCTAATAATTGCGCCAACAATTGTTGCCTTCTTACCAAGCTGCTTGCCTATTGTCCTGTAGCCCATCCCAGCCTTGTGCAGGTCTACAATTTTATCCTTGATGTCCTTACACAGCTCTCTGGTCTTGGCCATTGTGGAGAGGTTGGAGTCTGTTTTATTGAGTGTGTGGACAGGTGTCTTTTATACAGGTAACAGGTTCAAACAGGTGCAGTTAACGAGTGGAGAACAGGAGGGCTTCTTAAAGAAAAAAGTCATTCTTACTGGTTGGTAGGTTTTCAAATACTTATGTCATGCAATAAAATGCAAATTAATTACTTAAAAATCATACAATGTGATTTTCTGGATTTTTGTTTTAGATTCCGTCTCTCACAGTTGAAGTGCACCTATGATAAAAATTACAGACCTCTTTGTAAGTAGGAAAACCTGCAAAACCGTCAGTGTATTAAATACTTGTTCTCACCACTGTAGTAGTTCCACTGTGCTTCTGTTTGCTCTTTGGGCTCTTGTCAATTTGGGACAGTTGTTGATGTAACAGGGGCTTTATAAATACATTTGATTTATTGATAGCAGGACAGGGACTGGGAATGTCATCATTGTTACAGGTCCCAGACCTGTGTGTGCCCTTTCTAAACAGATCATCTTTCTGGTCAATATCTGTCTGTGTTCAAATACAGCTGTTGGGACTTGCTCAGTGTCTAACAGATATCCTGTGGCAAGGGCATTACGATTGATTGTAGTTATATAAAGAACCATAGCAACAAAGTGCAAAACAAGAAACGAGTGATTCATCTTTAATGCTTTATTGACTTGTTTTGTCTGGTGTTACCTCCCTGCCTCTCTGCCTGTCTCCCTCTCTCTGCCTGTCTCCCTCTCTCTGCCTGTCTCCCTCTCTCTGCCTGTCTCCCTCTCTCTGCCTGTCTCCCTCTCTCTGCCTGTCTCCCCCTCTCTGCCTGTCTCCCCCTCTCTGCCTGTCTCCCCCTCTCTGCCTGTCTCCCCCTCTCTGCCTGTCTCCCCCTCTGTGCCTGTCTCCCTCTCTGTGCCTGTCTCCCTCTCTCTGCCTGTCTCCCCCTCTCTGCCTGTCTCCCTCTCTCTGCCTGTCTCCCCCTCTCTGCCTGTCTCCCTCTCTCTGCCTGTCTCCCTCTCTCTGCCTGTCTCCCCCTCTCTGCCTGTCTCCCCCTCTCTGCCTGTCTCCCCCTCTCTGCCTGTCTCCCCCTCTCTGCCTGTCTCCCCCTCTGTGCCTGTCTCCCCCTCTCTGCCTGTCTCCCCCTCTCTGCCTGTCTCCCCCTCTCTGCCTGTCTCCCCCTCTCTGCCTGTCTCCCTCTCTCTGCCTGTCTCTTTGCCTCTCTCCCAGCTGGACTGAATCCGAACATGAATGTAACCTGCATAGAGGTGGGAGGCCTGTCCATGAAGGAGCTTCCCCAGCCCCAGTCTCGCCTCTCCCAGTGGACACACCCCAACTCCATGGACAGCCTCTCTGGAGGCTCATCCTCTCTGGAGCCCAACCTGAACAAGCACGGTACAGACTGTTGACACCATTGCCCAATGTTGGGACAATAAAGATTTAATGAACTCTACTGAGCTGGACTGAGTAGAACTGGGGGATATGAAAGGACCATGGTGTATGACACTCAGTTGGCAGCTTCAGAACGTAGTTGTCCTCTTGGGTTTTCAAGTGGAACCTTGTAATTTCCATCTCAATGCTACTATATGTTCTGGGAAAGGGGATACCTGGTCAGTTGTACAACTGAATGCATTCAACTGATATGTGTCTTCTGCATTTAACCCCTCCTGTATTGGTTTCTGTTAAACTTGACTAAGTATTTCATTCTCTAGCTCTAATTTATATTGTACTTAACCAACTTCCTGGTTCCCCTCTTGTCTCTGGCAGGTTCCAACCTGGGCCCCCCCGGGAAGCCCCCCCAAATGGAGGATGGGTACAGCCCCTACGGCATGATGCCTGTCTCCGAGTCCCCCACCAACCCCCTGGTGCCCCCAGACAGCTGGAGCCAGGGCAAGAGCCCCAACGACAAGATGGTCAACGGCGCCAACATCACCTGGCCTCCAGGTCAGTTAGTTGGCTAGTTAGACTGGGATGGTGGGAAACAGTTCTGGACAGCTACAGTGACTGCTTACTGTCCAGCCAAAACCCATTCACCTAATATGATGATCATGGGACTAATGTAGCCAGATGAGTTCTGTTTTCAAGAGAATTAGTTTCATTGCAAGCACCACCTTTTGTATTTTTGTATTTTGTACATTACTGAACCAGGTAGTCATGTAAATGAATGAGAGGAATGACAATTGTAATACTTCCTGTACAATCACTTCCTCCTCCAGAGTTCTGCCCGGGCGTGCCCTGGAAGGGCCTGCAGAACATCGACCCGGAGAACGACCCCAACATGACCCCGGGGAGCGTGCCCAGCGGCCCCACCATCAACACCAACATCCAGGACGTCAACCGCTACCTGCAGAGAGACCGCAGCGGAGGTGAGGACGAGGGGAGCAGGAAGGGAGGGTGAGGGAGATGAGGAGGGTGGAGGTGAGGACGGAGAACGAGGGGAGCAGAAAGGGAGGGTGAGGGAGATGTGGAGGGGGAGATGAGGAGGGTGGAGGTGAGGACGGAGGACGAGGGGAGCAGAAGGTGAGGGAGATGAGGAGGGTGGAGGGGGAGGTGAGAGACCGCAGCGGAGGAGAGGACGAGGGAAGCAGAAAGGGAGGGTGAGGGAGATGTGGAGGGGGAGGTGAGAGACAGGGGAGGTGAGGACGGAGGGGGAGGGAAGCAGAAAGGGAGGGTGAGGGAGATGAGGAGGGTGGAGGGGGAGGTGAGAGACAGGGGAGGTGAGGACGGAGGACGAGGGAAGCAGAAAGGGAGGGTGAGGGAGATGAGGAGGGTGGAGGGGGAGGTGAGAGACAGGGGAGGTGAGGACGGAGGACGAGGGAAGCAGAAAGGGAGGGTGAGGGAGATGAGGAGGGTGGAGGGGGAGGTGAGAGACAGGGGAGGTGAGGACGGAGGACGAGGGAAGCAGAAAGGGAGTGTGAGGGAGATGAGGAGGGTGGAGGGGGAGGTGAGAGACAGGGGAGGTGAGAGACGGGAGGTGAGAGACGGGGGAGGTGAGAGACAGGGGAGGTGAGAGACAGGGGAGCTAGGGGTGGAGAGAGACAGGGGAGCTAGGGGTGGAGAGGGACAGGGGAGCTAGGGGTGGAGAGGGACAGGGGAGCTAGGGGTGGAGAGGGACAGGGGAGCTAGGGGTGGAGAGGGACAGGGGAGCTAGGGGTGGAGAAGGACAGGAGAGGTGAGGGAGGGGAGAGGGACAGGGGGGGTGAGGGAGGGAGGGGGAGAAGGACAGAGGGGGTGAGGGAGGGGGAGAAGGACAGGAGGGAGGGGAGTGTTCATGTTCTAAGTGGTCCTATACATACGTAATGACGGTGCTCTCCCTCTGGTAGACTTGGTCTTGAGAGGGGAGAGGAGAGCTGGGGGTCTGAGATGACTTGAATCATTCAAAGAAAACTGCTACGGGCTAAATCAGATACTGTGTCTGCAATGTATCCCAATGGGTTGGGGAGACTGATTATCTGTAACAGTTCAGTCACTGGAGGAGCCTGCTTTTTCTCTTCTGGTCCTGCTGCTTCTTTAATTAACTGCATGTACAATCTGACACTCGTATATCTACACTACTAGGTCATCTAATTCCCAACACTTTGAACTCTCCCCTATCACACAGCCACAGAGCACCACAGCTGTTCAGTCATCCACTTTCATTTATTCTGTTTCTTTATTAGATTCTCTCTCTCTTCCATTCCCTTCTTCTGTTTTTGTTTTGCTGGATGCCATGCCCCCATAGGCTCCTCCCCCACCTCATCTCAGAACGAGGCCCTGCCCCCCTCCACCGATTGGCCAGTCAGTGCCTACTCTAGCTCGTTCAGTCTGTCGTCCCCGGAAACGGACGACCCAGGTACACAGTTTGTCGGAGTGGGCGGAAGTCGCCTCTAACCGCTGATTCAGGGTCAAATCTTATATCCTACCATATTCCCCGTGGTTATGTTTAGGACCAGGTGATATGATAATCTGGTCCTAGATCTGTGGGTAGGGGTGACTTCCGCTTTGAGCTAGTTTGTCCCCCTGCCCCCATCAGTGTTGATGTCTCTGGTGGTGTTGATGTATCCCCACCCCTGTGTGTAGCATGGGGGGGGAACTGGGAGGAGGTTGTATATACTATATCTTAGTATAGTTCTAGTCTATCTGTGTTCCTGGTCTGATCTGTCCCATACTGTGAGGCATGGACTGAGACTGACCCTGGGCTGTACTCCTTACTGTGTGTGTGTGTGTGTGTGTGTGTGTGTGTGTGTGTGTGTGTGTGTGTGTGTGTGTGTGTGTGTGTGTGTGTGTGTGTGTGTGTGTGTGTGTGTGTGTGTGTGTGTGTGTGTGTGTGTGTGTGTGTGTGTGTGAAGTCTAGCTGTATTCCTGATCTGTCCCATACTGTGAGACATGGACTGAGACTGACCCTGTGCTGTACTCCTTACTGTGCAGTCTGGGACTGTGTGTGTGTGAAGTCTAGCTGTATTCCTGATCTGTCCCATACTGTGAGACATGGACTGAGACTGACCCTGTGCTGTACTCCTTACTGTGCAGTCTGGGACTGTGTGTGTGTGAAGTCTAGCTGTATTCCTGATCTGTCCCATACTGTGAGACATGGACTGAGACTGACCCTGTGCTGTACTCCTTACTGTGCAGTCTGGGACTGTGTGTGTGTGAAGTCTAGCTGTGTTTACGCCCATTTTTGTTTCAACACATCCAGGAAAAGCAGAATGATTGCTCTGCTCTACCGTCAACAACCCCTCTACCAGGGTATTATTCTGACTAGTGGTTTGGGTTGTTTAGTTCCCTGTGTGTTGTTGATAGAAGAATGCCAAGTATCTCCAATTGTTGCCAAGCAATCAATGTGTTTCTTTTCTTATCTCTCTTTCAGGTAAATTGTCGGACATGAAGTCCACCTGGTCCCCGGGGCCCATCTCCCACCCCTCCCAGGTCTCTCTGTCCCATGAGTTGTGGAAGGTCCCCCAGGGGCCCCGCAGTAACACAGCCGCCCCCACACGGCCCCCCCCGGGCCTCACCAACCCCACCAAGCACTCCTCCACCTGGGGAGGCAACTCCCTGGGCCTGGCCCAAGGCTGGAGCAGCTCCTACTCCTCGGGTAAATCAAATTATATTTGTCAAATGTGCCGAATACAACAGGCATAGACCTAACTGTGTAATGCTTAAAACCAACAATGCAGTTTTAACAAAATGGAGTTAAGAAAATATTTACTAAATGAACTAAAGTAAAAATATATATATTTTTGAAAGTAACACAATAAAATAACAATAATGAGGCTATGTACAGGAGGAACCGGTACCGACACACCGTCACAGTCATTTGTACATGTAGGTAGGGGTAGAGTGACTATGCATGGTAATAAACAGTGAGTAGCTGCAGTGTAAAAACAAAGGGGGGGTCAATGCAAATAGTCAGAGTCTATTTGATTAGCTGTTAAGTAATTGGATGGGGAGGATGGCGACTTGCTGACTGACTGGATAAATGAATTGACTGACTGGGTTTTGGTCCAACCAGTGCATGTTCAGTTGATCATTTATGAAGTTCATGTAACAGCTGTCTTACTCTCCAAAAAATGTAGTGTATTTGTTGTGCTTGCCATAAAAACTGCAGCCCTCATAAATGTTCAGTTAGAGTAGAAGATGACTGAAGGTCAGGTTCTAGAGGTGTTGTGATACAGACTAAAGGTCAGGTTCTAGAGGTGTTGTGATACAGACTAAAGGTCAGGTTCTAGAGGTGTTGTGATACAGACTAAAGGTCAGGTTCTAGAGGTGTTGTGATACAGACTAAAGGCCAGGTTCTAGAGGTGATACAGACTGAAGGTCAGGTTCTAGAGGTGTGGTGATACAGACTAAAGGCCAGGTTCTAGAGGTGTTGTGATACAGACTAAAGGCCAGGTTCTAGAGGTGTTGTGATACAGACTAAAGGCCAGGTTCTATAGGTGTTGTGATACAGACTAAATGTCAGGCTCTAGAGGTGTTGTGATACAGACTAAAGGCCAGGTTCTAGAGGTGTTGTGATACAGACTAAAGGTCAGGTTCTAGAGGTGTTGTGATACAGACTAAAGGCCAGGTTCTAGAGGTGTTGTGATACAGACTAAAGGCCAGGTTCTAGAGGTGTTGTGATACTGACTAAAGGTCAGGTTCTAGAGGTGTTGTGATACAGACTAAATGTCAGGTTCTAGGGGTGTTGTGATACAGACTAAAGGTCAGGTTCTAGAGGTGTTGTGATACAGACTAAAGGTCAGGTTCTAGAGGTGTTGTGATACAGACTAAAGGTCAGGTTCTAGAGGTGTTGTGATACGGACTAAAGGTCAGGTTCTAGAGGTGTTGTGATACAGACTAAAGGCCAGGTTCTAGAGGTGTTGTGATACAGACTAAAGGCCAGGTTCTAGAGGTGTTGTGATACTGACTAAAGGTCAGGTTCTAGAGGTGTTGTGATACAGACTAAATGTCAGGTTCTAGAGGTGTTGTGATACAGACTAAAGGTCAGGTTATAGAGGTGTTGTGATACAGACTAAAGGTCAGGTTCTAGAGGTGTTGTGATACAGACTAAAGGCCAGGTTCTAGAAGTGTTGTGATACAGACTAAATGCCAGGTTCTAGAGATGTTGTGATACAGACTAAAGGTCAGGTTCTAGAGGTGTTGTGATACAGACTAAAGGTCAGGTTCTAGAGGTGTTGTGATACAGACTAAAGGTCAGGTTCTAGAGGTGTTGTGATACAGACTAAAGGCCAGGTTCTAGAGGTGTTGTGATACAGACTTAAGGCCAGATTCTAGACGTGTTGTGATACAGACTAAAGGCCAGGTTCTAGATGTGTATGTTGTAGCCTTGCAGGCAGAGACTAGGTACCCTTTTGGTACAGCCAAGGCGGTCTAGACAACACCCCGAGAATGCCTTGTTGTGGTTGAACGCACCTCTCTTGATCAACTGACACTGTGGTTTATCTAAACTACGGAGCTTACTGCTTAGAATCCACCGCCCATCTTACTAACTGACTTTCCTAGCTCCTTGGAGAATCCATTTGACATTGTGACAACATGGTGTTAGATGTAGGGCAATTCTGCATTTTAGGTTTATTTAGCTTTCCTCCCTCTCTCTCCCCCTCTTCTCTCCTTCTCCTCCCCCCTCTATCCTTCTAGCAGCTACCACATGGAGTACAGACAGCTCCAACAGGACCAGTAGCTGGTTGGTCCTGAGGAACCTCACTCCCCAGATAGACGGCTCCACCCTGCGGACGCTATGCATGCAGCACGGCCCCCTCATCACATTCCACCTCAACCTGACCCAGGGCAACGCATTGGTGCGCTACAGCTCCAAGGAGGAGGCCGCCAAGGCCCAGAAGTCCCTGCACATGTACGGAGATGTTGTTGGCAGTTTTCCTGCCCCTCTCACTGCTCGAAGGCAGAAACACTTAAGTCATGTCAATTGTCAGGTGTGAAAGGACTGGGAGAACTTGGAAAGCTTAGAATTTGGAAACATTTGAACTTAGAGAGATCTTTTAGTGGGTGCCCAGCCTGCTTCCACAAAAGGTAGAACCAGTATCTATAGCATCACATGTGGTTTATGAGACTGGCCACTTCAACGAGGCTAACTAAATAACACCTTTTTGTTTGTCTCTCTTCCTGTCCAGGTGCGTTCTGGGTAACACCACCATCCTGGCAGAGTTTGCTGGGGAGGAAGAGGTCCAGCGCTTCTTTGCACAGGGCCAGCAGCTAGCCTCAACTACCAGCTGGCAGGCTGACCCAGGTGTCAATCAGACGCGGATGGGTGGTTCCGGGCCCAGAGCCTCGCACCCCATTGGCCACCCCCACTGGAACTCTGGCGGCAGCAGTGGCGGCATGGGAGGAGGTGGAGCCAAGACGGGGGGAGATCTGCTCTGGGGGGGCGTGCCCCAGTACTCCAGCCTATGGGGACCGCCCAGCGGAGAGGAGGGGCGGGTCATGGGGAGTCCTACTCCAATCAACACGCTGCTGCCTGGGGACCTGCTGAGTGGGGAGTCCATGTAGGACCACGTCACAGAGCTCCATGCTAGAAAAAGGAGGAATAGAATACTACACAGTACTACATATATACATGTATACAAACAGAAGAGCAAAAACCAAGCAAATCAATGTGGTGATAATCAGTGTGGGTGGGATGATCGAGGGACAGACTTGAGGAGGACGAGGTGACTCTTCTGTGTCCACGCTGCTCACCCTCTTCCAATTTTTGTTTGTTAAAAAAAAAATAATAATAATTTTAGATTTGTTCGGCGAGAGGCTCTGGTTACAGTGTTTTACGTTTGGACTTTCGGAAAAGCACGAGTATGCCTTTGACTCAACCAACAAAGGAAGAGAAACATTTGAACTTTACTCTGCGACTATTTGTCATGTGAAACGTGTGTTTTAGACTAACTGCTTCAAACAACGAGCTGCCATCTTCAAAACTCCCATAATCCCTTGCTGCCTGGCAGCAGTCAATCCACACCTCAGAGAAACCATAGATACACGTCATTCCCAAAGCCCATCCCCTTCCTGTCGGGAAGGTTCCAGAACTTTCTACCAGTCCGGAATTTCTCTTGTTTGTTTTTTCTCAGCACTAATTACTAGCCTTAACCTCCCCCCAGGCCTCGTTCCCCTCCTTTATTCACTGATTCTCACTCACTCTGTACTTACTGAAGAAAACGTACTGAGAATTGCACACTCATTTCTGAGCCAGCGAAAACCGAGGGGAGAGGATGTGCTTGTAAGAGACTGAGGCCACAGCAGCTCTCAACTGGAATCCTCGGCGGTCACAAGCACATTATTCAGTCCCCACCACTCTTAAAGGGATTGATGATGCAAACGCAAAAGATCTTCGCCTTGTTCATTTTAAAGCCATTTTTGTCATGGAGGAGTGTTGTTTCCCCGAACCATTCGCAAAATAAGCGAAGAGAAATATGACTCCAGTGTGTGAATATTTCCGGGGTGTGTGTTTACATGTGTGTATGACCGTCTTGTTGAAGTCTAGTAACCACTGCTCTATGGAACTGTATCAAAACACTTGTTTTGAAATGCACCTCAACTCGTTTAAGGACGAACTTGTGGTCTGGTTCCCCCCCTTTCTGTGACTGTGGAAGACCTCAGTCGTTACCGTGGTCCACTAATCTCTCCTTTACACCAACACACCCTTTCATGTGACGTGCAATATAAGCCACAGACTACTCTCTACTACCGTCCACACCAAGTACTCCAAGGGTTTCTCTCACAAACCTCTTTCAAGAGCAGAGACAGAATCAGCAAGGACTCTCTATATCCATGCCCCCTGGGTGTGTGAGCTGGCTGGACCTACTTATCTGTGAAACACAAGGCTATACAACAAGCACTTGTTATTCAGCCTCACAGTGACGGACTAGAGGGGCACAGGGGTAAGGAAGGGGGTGTATGGGGCATTATACCAAAACGAGACTTGTTCCTTATTTACCCACAAGACGAAACCATGCATTTTTTTCTTTCCATTGTTGTATTTGGTACAAAAAAGTATGGAACAAATATAGAACTGCTTTATAAAAAGAGGTGGTTTATCATAGCACTTAGCAAAGAGCGTCAAGCTCCTTCACTTCAATGCCAACGAATCAGAAGAGGAGAAGCGTGTGACACTGAAAAACTCTAGGAAAAAAACAACAACAAAAAAACAAGCAATCTACTACAACGTGGCTTCTGTGTAACTCTTTATGAACTGTAACAGATGTGAAACTATTTTCAGTTTTCATATTGTTTTTTTTATTTTAGACCTTCCCTTTCTCGCTGTCTGTGTGTGGTACCAGGAACCTTTCTGAAATGGTAGCAAAATGAAGGGATGGAAAGGAAAGAAAGAATGAAAGACTTTGGGCACTATCGGGTGTGAGACCCCGACGCACTCGCCTGTTTTCCCTTTCACTCTATCAAAGTAAATATCACTGTTACATGACTGAAAATCTTTAGCCTTGTTGTCTGGAGACGCAACTAGATGCTGCGGCAATGTTCTGCAGGGGGATCGCCATTTTCTCTCTGGCTCGCAACCTTTTTCACAAGCCCTGCCAACCTGTATGATCGTGTGGCCATTGAGTGCCTGCCTGCTGTGGAGGGGGTGGACTTCATAGAAGCTCCACACCAGGCCTCTGCAGCAGCTCTCACCCCACCTTCCCCTCTCCATCCCTGGGGAGCCTCACAGACTGGTTCCCCCAGGGACCTCCCGGGCTTCTGGTGCCCAAGAGCAGCTGTCAGAACTGTCCGATTCGTATTAACTACTACTACTGCGCCAGCTTCTGTTGTTCATCACCTCCACTCTATCCCTCTCTCTATCCCTCTCTCTTCTGTTGTTCATCACCTCCACTCTATCCCTCTCTCTTCTGTTGTTCATCACCTCCACTCTATCCCTCTCTCTGTTGTTCATCACCTCCACTCTATCCCGCTCTCTATCCCTCTCTCTTCTGTTGTTCATCACCTCCACTCTATCCCTCTCTCTTCTGTTGTTCATCACCTCCACTCTATCCCTCTCTCTATCCCTCTCTCTTCTGTTGTTCATCACCTCCACTCTATCCCTCTCTCTATCCCTCTCTCTTCTGTTGTTCATCACCTCCACTCTATCCCTCTCTCTATCACTCTCTCTTCTGTTGTTCATCACCTCCACTCTATCCCTCTCTCTATCCCCCTCTCTTCTGTTGTTCATCACCTCCACTCTATCCCTCTCTCTATCCCTCTCTTCTGTTGTTCATCACCTACACTCTATCCCTCTCTCTATCCCTCTCTATTGTTCATCACCTCCACTCTATCCCGCTCTCTGTTGTTCATCACTTCCACTCTATCCTGCTCTCTGTTGTTCATCACCTCCACTCTATCCCACCCTCTATCCCCCTCTCTTCTATTGTTCATCACCTCCACGCTATCCCTCTCTCTGTTGTTCATCACTTCCACTCTATCCCTCTCTCTGTTGTTCATCACCTCCACTCTATCCCGCTCTCTGTTGTTCATCACCTCCACTCTATCCTGCTCTCTGTTGTTCATCACCTCCACTCTATCCCTCTCTCTGTTGTTCATCACCTCCACTCTATCCCGCCCTCTATCCCTCTCTCTGTTGTTCATCACCTCCACTCTATCCCACTCTCTGTTGTTCATCACCTCCACTCTATCCCTCTCTCTATCCCACTCTGTTGTTCATCACCACCCCTCTATCCCTCTCTCTGTTGTTCATCACTTCCACTCTATCCCTCTCTCTATCCCACTCTGTTGTTAATCACCTCCACTCTATCCCTCTCTCTGTTGTTCATCACCTCCACTCTATCCCGCCCTCTATCCCTCTCTCTGTTGTTCATCACCTCACCTCTATCCCTCTCTCTGTTGTTCATCACCTCCACTCTATCCCTCTCTCTGTTGTTCATCACCTCCACTCTATCCCTCTCTCTGTTGTTCATCACCTCCTCTCTATCCCACTCTGTTGTTCATCACCTCCACTCTATCCCTCTCTCTGTTGTTCATCACCTCCACTCTATCCCTCTCTCTGTTGTTCATCACCTCCACTCTATCCCACCCTCTATCCCTCTCTCTGTTGTTCATCACCTCCACTCTATCCCTCTCTCTGTTGTTCATCACCTCCACTCTATCCCACCCTCTATCCCTCTCTCTGTTGTTCATCACCTCCACTCTATCCCTCTCTCTTTTGTTCATCACCTCCACTCTATCCCACCCTCTATCCCTCTCTCTGTTGTTCATCACCTCCACTCTATCCCTCTCTCTGTTGTTCATCACCTCCACTCTATCCCTCTCTCTGTTGTTCATCACCTCCACTCTATCCCTCTCTCTGTTGTTCATCACCTCCACTCTATCCCTCTCTCTGTTGTTCATCACCTCCACTCTATCCCTCTCTCTGTTGTTCATCACCTCCACTCTATCCCTCTCTCTGTTGTTCATCACCTCCACTCTATCCCTCTCTCTGTTGTTCATCACCTCCACTCTATCCCTCTCTCTGTTGTTCATCACCTCCACTCTATCCCTCTATCTCTGTCTCTCATGCAAGGATCACTTTAGCCAGAGATGGAGAGGTTTTTGAATTGTGTTAAGTGTTTTTTTGGTTTAATTGTTTTGGTTTATTATTTTCATATCTGGAAAAATCTCCAGTTGTTTTAGTTTTTGTCAAACTTGCTGTTGTTGATGTTTGTTTTATGATGATTACAATGATTTTTACGGATGTTTTTTCAAAGGCTCCATGCAGTGTTTAGCTGCTCTCCTGTCCCCTGCTCTTACTGCTCGGAAGCAGAAGCTAAAATACTTCTGGTTCGACGCGCACCTCAGCAAACGCAGCCCACCACAGGAATGTTATGGATACGGACACTGCAGATCTCAGTGGGGGTGGTTCATTTGGTGTGGTTGTTGGACAGTCAGTGTTTTGGTTCAGGAGCGGACCTAATGGTTCTAATGTATAGTCAGATCAGGTGTGAGATTGAGGGTATCTATCTACCCGGCCGGCTCTGCTCCCCCTCTCTCTCAGCCTCTGCTGCCCAGCCCACCCTCTCTCTCAGCCTCTGCTGCCCAGCCCACCCTCTCTCTCAGCCTCTGCTGCCCAGCCCACCCTCTCTCTCAGCCTCTGCTGCCCAGCCCACCCTCTCTCTCAGCCTCTGCTGCCCAGCCCACCCTCTCTCTCAGCCTCTGCTGCCCAGCCCACCCTCTCTCTCAGCCTCTGCTGCCCAGCCCACCCTCTCTCTCAGCCTCTGCTGCCCAGCCCACCCTCTCTCTCAGCCTCTGCTGCCCAGCCCACCCTCTCTCTCAGCCTCTGCTGCCCAGCCCACCCTCTCTCTCAGCCTCTCCCTTCCCATCCCCATGTTGTCCACTCCACACACACACATACACATCCTCCACTCCAGTCAGGCCTCACTCACACTGGTGCTTTATTTTCCATAGGCTGTCTAGGAGCTTTCTGGCAGAATGAAAAGACAGACTCCTAACCACTATCCCTCTCCGTCACCCTGAATACCATATAAACTGACGCAGCACTCGATTTCTATGCAAAGACAGAGGTTCGCGCTCAGAACCATCAACCATCAGTCCACCAACCATCTGCCAATTGTCTAACCCCCTCCTTTCCACCCCTCTGGCATTTTTTCATACCAGCCAGCACTGGGTAGACTCCCAACTACCCTCACCACTGTCCCATCACTGTGGTGTGTTTGTAATTCAGTCTCACTGATATCCCTCATACATACACACCTCAGGAGGACCACCGAGTGGACTCTGCTTTCCCCTGTTGGCGCTCTAGCATTGTGTAAAGTACATCTGTAAAGTACAGTTCTTCATTGTGATGATTTCAAGAGCTTTTAGGTAACACTAATAATGACCTGCTGAGTGGTATGAGTGGTGGGGATGGGGGTTTCTGGGAGTCCTTACTCATGTGTCATGTGCCAACTGGACTAAAATATATACTTCAGCCCTGCCATTTACCATTGAGTTGTCTCTGCTGTCAAATGAGCCTTCAATTCCCAAGATTCAGTAGTTTTGAGACTACATTTCCTCCTGAATCCTAGACTTAAAGGCACATGGGTCATGGAGGAATGTGGGGTGGGAGGAGGGGGTAATATTTGGGCCAGGACATATGAGGCAGTCCCTTGTCCCAGCTATCAAAAGAAAACAGGCAGTCTGTGTGTACTGTTGATGGGTCACATTGGGTACACCTTTTATAAAACCAAAAACATGTTATCTTTTTTTTGGGGGGGGGGACAAAAAGTAGAAACTAAAGTACAAAAAAAAGTTTTTTTTTTAAGTCCTAAAGTATGTTTTTTGCTGTGCACTCCTTGGCTGAGAGGCCTCGTTCTGTCTCTGCAAGCCTTTCCCCCCTGTGGCCCTCTGACTGGGGCTTTCTTCTGGAACACTGTGTTGATGGTGTTCGTTTCTGACCTCCAGCCTCGAGTGCACCACCCACAGAACATGGACCCAGATCTGGGTTTTTGGGTTAGGGTCCAGGTGGGGCCCACCGTATCAGCAGGGCCAGGACACACCTCACAGTTTTGTTGTTCGGTACCAAGTCTTAAAAGGGGAACGGCCCTCTTCCAAGAGTTGTTTTTCCTACTCGTCATTGTCGTGTGACATTAGCAACAATCACTAAATGCCTGTTTCTGAAAAACCTGAATTGTTTTGCTCCACGCTGGGCTCCCCAGGCTACAGACTGGAATAGGGTCACAAAAAAGGGATTGGGGGGTCAAGTCTCAGAGGCGTCCCAGGATTCTCTGTGCAGCACAAGCACTGAGAGCCCACCTGTCACTCTACCCACCCCCACCCCTACCCCTACCCCACCTTATTGACCCACCAATATACACCATGGATGACTGGTGTAGGAAGTCAAGAGAATCTCCCCCTTTTAAATGACTCAAAGGCAACTGGAGTTTAAGCAAAGTATGCTTCTCAATCATGGAGCAGAGTAGGTTCTGGGGTAGAGACCCCATTTCAAGAGGAAAACAAATCTTCGTCAAGGGTTGAATATGCACATGCTAGTTTATATACATGTATATACATCCAAGTGTGCATATGTATACAGCTAGGTTTCTCTTTCCACTTTACCCTAAACCCGCTCTCTGCCCCAGGTCCAACCTTACCCCTATGTATTCTCCTTCTCTGTATATTTCCCAGAAGATAAATCTAATATTAACATATCAGAGTAATTCAAAAATAAAGAATAGAAATACTTGAATGAAAAGAAGCACCAATATTGTAATGTGAACACTTTGTAATACTTTTGTCTCATTCATACACTTCCTGGATATCTGAGAATATCTGTTCTGAGTGAACTAAATTAGAAAAATGAGGATTGTTAAAAACAAAGATTGGTATAAAAAAAGGCTAAATGACATCTGTTGTATCTGAGTGTTTGCACAAGGTTGCCTGTACTGTATGATTCATGGGTGGGTGGATGGATGTGTCTGTTTGACAGACCGTGTGTATGAGGTTTCAAACGATTGTGAGCCTGTGATTTACAGCGGGAATTATCTCCGCTTTTTCATTTTATTTCTATTCGGTATATTAGTTTTATGTTTTATTTTTGGCTTATCAAAGTATATTGTGATGTTTATTGTTATTAGACTCTAGCGTTGCACTGAGTGTCAGCCCTCCCCTCAAGCTAATCGAACAACGCCAGATAAAATACTGGGGGCAGACGGCGACTTCACGTGTAAATGTTTACTCAAGGACTTAAGAAAATAAGTGTTTTTAATCTGTAATATGTTTATATACCTTGTAGTGGCTTTCATTGTGGAATAATCCAAGAAAAAATATGGATTATTAAGTATAAGTATTGCACCATTTTTTTCAGATTATAAACTTAAAAAGTATACAAAAGCAACAAAAAAAAACTAATATTGAAAAAAGTTACAAAAAAAGTATTTTTGAAGACCTGTGGCCATAGAGTTTGGGTAGAGAGACTTGTAGCTCTCCCTGTCTATTCAGGGAGAAACCGAAGGACAAGACATCAGAAGGAGGGTTGATTACAAGGCTCACTTCAGAGGTGCCTACCTTTTTGGTTTGTTAGCTTTTGTTCAGTTTCATTTTTGTTAAAATCTCGTGCGTTATGTCTGCTTGTTTTCTGCAAGGCCACTGACGGTTTACAACCATTGTTGTTTGTCTGAAGTTCTAGGAAAATTAATTAACTGTATGAAAATGTTGGAAAAACTAAAGAAAAGGACAAATACTTCCATTTTTAAAAATAATAACAAAAACACTTTACAGAATGAAGATTTTAATATTGTGCTACTTTCAGAACTCTGGGATCCAACAGTGTTGTCATGTTATATTTGATCTTTGACATCTTTGTTCTATGTTGATTTCATGGACTATCTAAAGCCTGTGCATTTTTATTACATTTTTCCTTTGTAAAAAAAAAAACATAATTGCTCACTATCTTGCACACATAAAGTGGATCTTGTCTCAGGAAGGCCAGGGTTCCAGAGTTCCAACTCCACTCCATTTTAATGTACGAAGAAAAAAAAAAGATTCAAAAAAATGAAGCACTGAAAATCTTATGAATTTCAGAAAGAGAGAAAAGATCCTTTGTTTTTAAATCCGTAGCAGTTTACAGTGCCTTCAGAAAGTATTCACACCCCTTGACTTTTACCAAATTTTGTTGTTATAGCCTGAATTTAAAATGTATTAAATGTAGATTTTTTTGGTCACTGGCCTACACACAATACCCCATAACGTCAAAGTGGAATTATGATTTTCTACATTTCTAAATTCAATGAGTATTCAACCCCTTTGTTATGGAAAGCCAAAATACATTCAGGAGTAAAAATGTGCTTAAGTCACACAAGTTGCATGGACTCTGTGTGCAGTAATAGTGTTTAACATGATTTTTGAATGATGACCTCATCTTTGTACCCCATACATACAATTATCTTTAGTCAGCAGTGAATTTCAAACAGATTCAACCATAAAGACCAGGGAGGTTTTCCAATTCCTCGCAAAGAAGGCCACCTATTGGTAAAAAAAACACACAAAAAACAGGCATTGAACATCCCTTTGAGCATGGTGGTTATTAATTACACTTTGGATGGTGTCTCAATGCACCCAGTCACTACAGAGATACAGGCGTCCTTCCTAACTGCGTTGCCGGAGAGGAAGGAAACTGCTCAGGGATTTCACCATGAGGACAATGGAGACATTAAAACAATTACAGCGTATAATGGCTATGCCAGGAGAAAACTGAGGATGGATCACTAACATTGTAGTTACTTCACAATACTAACCTCATTGACAGGGTGAAAAGAAGGAAGCCTGTATAGAATAAAAAATATTCTGAAACGTGTATCCTGTTCGCCACAAGGCACTAAAGTAATACTTCAAAAAATGTGGCAAAGCAATAAACTTTTTGTCCCTCCATATTTTCAATCACTGCATCTTGTTATGGGTATGCTTGTAATTGTTAAAATCCTATAGGAAAACCTTGTTCAGTCTGCTTTCCACTAGACTAGACACTGGGAGAGGAATTCACCTTTCAGCAGGACAATAACCTAAAACACGAGGCCAAATCTACGCTGGAGTTGCATACCGTGAATGTTCCAGAGTGGCCGAGTTAGTTTTGACTTAAATCTGCTTGAATGGCAAGACCTACAAATGGTTGTCTAACATTGATCAACAAACAATTTGACAGAGCTTGAAGGATTCTAAAAAGAATAATGGACAAATGTTGCACAATCCAGGTGTGGAAAGAGACTTACTCAGACTGAAATGTGATTCTAGCATGTATTGACTCAGGGGGTTGAATACTTATCTAATCAAGAAATATTTGTGTTTTATTTTTCATGAATTTTGCACAAA
This sequence comes from Oncorhynchus mykiss, assembly GCF_013265735.2. Taxonomy (NCBI): domain Eukaryota; kingdom Metazoa; phylum Chordata; class Actinopteri; order Salmoniformes; family Salmonidae; genus Oncorhynchus; species Oncorhynchus mykiss. The sequence goes on along the minus strand of NC_048576.1, from coordinate 86,452,039 downwards.
TATTAGATTTTTTTCTTACACTTTGAAATGAGAGAATTGTGTATATCATTGCCCAAAAAATCCCACTAAGTAACAATAAAATGTGGAAAAAGTGAAGGCTGTGAATACTTTATGAAGGCACTGTACATATTAACCAAATAATGGGCTTTAAATGAACTTACAAAAAATGGAGTGCTTTATATACATTTTTATTAAAATTGCTTTACATTTAAAAACAAAATTATCATTTGATTTTGATTGTTATAAAAAAATGACCGTGAAAGAACATGCAAATTCTGTATGTTTTGAAACTTTATTGTATTTTCTTAGAAGTCCTGTCCTGACTGAATAAGGACCATTGTGCATTACTCTCTTTCCTCTGTCATTCTCTCTTATGTCGGATATTAAAGAACAGGGAAAAGAACTGACGGCGATTTATTTGGAGTCGATTTATTTGGAGGATGTTTTTAAAACTAGCTGGTTGTAAAGGATCATGATCTATGCACAAGTTTGGGGCGGGGGGCTTTGATGGGTACAAGGCACATTTTATGCAGGGGTTTTGGGATCCACTGTTTTTATTTGGTTGGTAGGCCTACCCCCCCACCCCAAGACCCCAACATCCGGCTTCTTTAATTCAGATTGACATCGCGCTACATGGCTATACTGTGTATTCAGATTGACATCGCGCTACATGGCTATACTGTGTATTCAGATTGACATCGCGCTACATGGCTATACTGTGTATTCAGATTGACATCGCGCTACATGGCTATGCTGTGTATTCAGATTGACATCGCGCTACATGGCTATGCTGTGTATTCAGATTGACATCGCGCTACATGGCTATGCTGTGTATTCAGATTGTCATCGCGCTACATGGCTATGCTGTGTATTCAGATTGACATCGCGCTACATGGCTATGCTGTGTATTCAGATTGACATCGCGCTACATGGCTATGCTGTGTATTCAGATTGACATCGCGCTACATGGCTATGCTGTGTATTCAGATTGACATTGCGCTACATGGCTATGCTGTGTATTCAGATTGACATCGCGCTACATGGCTATACTGTGTATTCAGATTGACATCGCGCTACATGGCTATGCTGTGTATTCAGATTGACATCGCGCTACATGGCTATACTGTGTATTCAGATTGACCTCGCGCTACATGGCTATGCTGTGTATTCAGATTGACATCGCGCTACATGGCTATGCTGTGTATTCAGATTGACATCGCGCTACATGGCTATACTGTGTATTCAGATTGACCTCGCGCTACATGGCTATGCTGTGTATTCAGATTGACATCGCGCTACATGGCTATGCTGTGTATTCAGATTGACATCGCGCTACATGGCTATGCTGTTTATTCAGATTGACATTGCGCTACATGGCTATACTGTGTATTCAGATTGACATCGCGCTACATGGCTATGCTGTTTATTCAGATTGACATCGCGCTACATGGCTATGCTGTGTATTCAGATTGACATCGCGCTACATGGCTATGCTGTGTATTCAGATTGACATCGCGCTACATGGCTATGCTGTTTATTCAGATTGACATTGCGCTACATGGCTATGCTGTGTATTCAGATTGACATCGCGCTACATGGCTATACTGTGTATTCAGATTGACATCGCGCTACATGGCTATGCTGTGTATTCAGATTGACCTCGCGCTACATGGCTATGCTGTGTATTCAGATTGACATCGCGCTACATGGCTATGCTGTGTATTCAGATTGACATCACGCTACATGGCTATGCTGTGTATTCAGATTGACATCACGCTACATGGCTATGCTGTGTATTCAGATTGACCTTGCGCTACATTACTATACTGTGTATTCCTAAACCAATGAGCGTCTTACTCTTTAGCACTGTGCCCGTCACCCCATCTGTATGTTCTGTCGTTTCATTCAGTTATTTTGTTTTTGTTGGGATGATGGGTGGGACGGGGATTTGGGGTTAGGGCTGCTTTTTGCCTTTTTTGGTTTTGAAATATTAAGGAAAAATGTCTGTACTGAGATTTAAAGAAGAGTCAGTGGCTTGTAATGATTTATTTTCTCAATGTATCTCTTTCTCCTCATAGAATGTGATTGTTTAATGACATGCACCGAAAACAATGTTTTCATGAACTATGGAGCTTCTTTCATCTATTAATAAAATTGCAGTTTTTTTCTGGTCTGTTAAAGAGTGTTGTGGTCAGTTCTTGATGTTGGTGTTTGTCAATTAGTTTGCAGATTGGAGTTTTCCCTATTAGATCCTGTTCTGAGGGTAGCACCACTAGTACACCTATACAGGCACAGTGACCTATGTACTAGCTCTCAGTCTTTTCCATTCTCATCCTGTAGGTGGGTTTGTTGGGCAACCATAGTTGGGTGACTCCTTGACACTGTAGAAAAGAGAGGTGAGGTGGGACCAATAGTTTACGATCTTGCACACACTTGAAAAAGCAATGATGACAGTCCAACTCTTTCCCACCACCTGTCACAGTGGGTTAGAACATGTATCTGAAACTCTGGTACTGTTATTTCTGCCATCCACTCCCCCTTTAAAAAACATTAGGGGTTCGCTCAGGGCTTCAGAGTGATATGCCGGGGGCTGGCGTAGTGGTTCTCCTGTGCTTGTCTGGCCTGGGGGTTGGCGTACACAGGGGACTCTGTTTCCTCCAGGTGTGTAGGCACAGGATGGTTATTTTGGGCACTTCCAGCTCCTCGACACCCACTGTTCATTTCCTCATAGATGGGGATGGGGGCTTGTGTTTTATGACATTTTCTCAGCTTAGCCTGAAATGGATATGAGGCATACTTTTATACTGACAAATTTACTCATGACTTTATACCTGACTAAAATTAGATGTGGAAACAATGTTCATCATGTGTCTGAAAAATAAAATGAAGTAATTCCGAGAGTAACAGTTACATTTAAATTTCGACATTAACATACTTGGTTGTGGTATGGTGGTAAGATTCGGGTTGATTAGGCTACTTACACACTCTACTGCACACAGGCAGATGAGGACGAGGAGAAGCAGGCCAGCTGCTGCAGAGATGGTGTAGATCAGTGGGGGGTAGCTGGAGCACTGACACACACTCTCTGCACAATCAACACCCACACACTTTTATCCAAATACATAGTAAGTCTAAATCCAGGACACTCCAATTAGTATGATATGTTTTGTATAGTATGTATTCATTTGTGGATGTCCATTATCCATTTCGTATGATATGTTACGAATTACAATTTGTTGTGGCTAACGTTAGCTTGGTGGCTAACGTTAGCTAGGTGGCTAACGTTAGCTAGGTGGCTAACGTTAGCTAGGTGGCTTATGTGTAGGTGGCTTATAGGTGCATATGTCGGCTCAATCGGAAATTACCTTTACATTTATATCGCGGAATCTGTAACACTTAAGCTTTACAAATGGAATAAATCCCTAAATCAAGGTCAGAATGCAGAGTATCTGTAGACACATCTCCGCCACACCTTAATTCATCGATCTCCACCCAAACGAATAGCGGGGTGAATAGCATTCTATTCTCATGCTTAAATTTAAGGTCAGACTACGTGGAGGTAACAGTGCATAAAAAGGGAATTACGTTCCATTCACTTGCATTTAACTCAGGTCGGAATTCCCCCCAATGAGAATGTGGACACATAGGATGAACAGGGCTTAAAGCCGTCACTCTCAGTAACTCTCCAGTACCATGGTTGGTGACCACTGATAGTTCCTTCTCAGTGCTATAGCCAAATCATGATCACGTACCTGTCCCGTCAACAAACAGGAAGAATTCCAGACTGCCAGAGACTGTTCGGTCAGAGGGGTCAGCTGTGTAGACAAACTCACAGATGTACAGGCCTGTGTCTGTGCGCTGAAGATGGGCTATGGTCACGTTGAGCAGGTCAGAGTTCAATCCGCCTGTGACCTTCAGACGATCTTTGTACAGCCGGTTAACCCTCACCGTCCCGGGACTCCGGTCCTTGGCCATGAACAGCACCTCCCTCTCAGGCCGGACACACCTGTGGGTCAAGTAGAGACTGACAGGGGCTCCACCTGTCTGCTCAGGTGTACAGGAGAGATCCACTGACTGCCCCTCTGAGCCCTTTATGTACATCACCTCCTGACGGGCTGGAGAGACGGTTGTGGGTTAGTGAGGGTAATGGATTAAAACTCATGCAAGTTACTCATAACCTCCATTGTGTATTAATGATAACCTTTTGGAATTTGCAGGTGATATGATTGAATGGCTAAATTAACATAAATATATTTTATTTTCCAACAAAGCCAAACACAACTTTTATTGTGTTCCTAAAAAACCTAGTTTTAACCTCAGTCCCCGGAGGAAACCCCTCAATGGAAATTCACCACTTACCAGTGCTGATCATCAGTGTGAGAATGAATATCCAAATCAAATACCAGCTGGTCTTCATGGTTTTACTTATGTATTGATCCACATGACCTGCTCTAGCATATCACCCTAATGTTGAATCATGTGAGGAGGACTGTTTCCTATAGGCTACTAAACTGTGAAGCTCTGCGGTTATGCATTGTGTACATGTATAGTTCTCCCACCTATGAGCTCAGCACAGGAAGAAGACTTGAAAGCCCCAACTGTCAACAATCTAGATGAATACATTTGAGAGGAAACAGGACCATATTTGTTGAATGGCTGTGCGCACATGCAGGAAACTGAACACTGCTGGCTCAAACTCACTTCTGAACGTGCAGTGTGGTATAACTTTTATGTGCAAATTGAATTCCAGCCTAAATATTGATATTTGGGTAACACTATACATGGAGCTATACATAACACCTTATGGAACCAGCCATAACACCTCTATGACAGTTTCAATATCATGCATAACAACCTTTATAACACATGTATTCAACATTATGTATAAGGAGTTTTCAAAATGAAACTCACCTTAAATAAAAGTGTATTAATCCGTTGTAAAATGGAAATGTGTATCTTTACTGTCACAGTACCAAAACTCCTTACACACTATTCAAACAACAGGCTGGGAGCACAGAGCCACAATGGCAGTAAGAGATGTCAGCAGCCCCAGGTTTAGTATATTTCAAACACAGGACATAGCTGTGCTTGATTGAGCTTGCCTGGTGCCCTCTAGTCTTGTTTATATTGTGGGAGGCAACCTGTCTGCCTAGGGAGACGAGGTGAGCTCTATTGACTAATCAATGGAATAGCCCCAAAAGTGCAGACCCCACATACCCAAGATTTTAAATACTATTTGAACCCAGGTCTGGATGGTACCCGAGTAATTGTTTATCATTGTAATGTGTTAGTAAGCCATCTATAGCTGCGACCTGAAGACGAGCTCCACAAACTAATGCCTATCTCAGCAGGCTAACACAATGTTGTGGTGTGCAGGAGACCTGGGCTTCAACCCATCCTCTTAGTAACACCAGTAACCATCTGGTTACTCCCACAAGATTTTTATACTAAAATAACCTTTTGTACTTTAATGAAACGGGACTTCTTTTGAATAGCCCTCATAGGCCTAATGCAATTGAAGAATGACCCAGTTGTTTCTTTAAGTTTCTATTTCCTGATGTTTCTTTCCTGAAGTTTCGATTCCTTGACGTTTCTTTCCTGAAGCTTCGATTTCCTGTTCAGCACAACCCCCATAGTTTCAGTGTTGCAACATTTAGCTGTTGCAACATAATTAACTCATTAAGTACCATATCTGATTGGAGAGAAATACTTTATGACAATATGTATCAAACCGTTAAATATGTGTATGCACCAAGGATAAGATAGTTACGTTCATTATTATTCAATACGTTGTCAGCCCCATAATATCACACTTACTCTTTAAAAGTTCAAAAGGATGGACTTTATTCAAATGCGCGGGGGCATTAGGACAGAGTGCATGTCTATGTGGACTGCCCTGGCAGAAGACACACCCTGTTGCTATGCCCGGAAAATAAAAGCAACCCCACTGTCAAGTAGTCACTTCATATGGTGAATACAACTTCAGCCGTCAGTTTCAAGGTGAGCAGAAGGAAATGTACTTAAACATTGTGGAACATTTGTATTTTGTAAGAAGCTAATTGAATGCCATAATAATCATAAAGGCTTTTAAAAGTGCAATGTGTTTAGGTTTAGTTCAGCCGTCAGTTTCAAGGTGAGCAGAAGGAAATGTACTTAAACATTGTGGAACATTTGTATTTTGTAAGAAGCTAATTGAATGCCATAATAATCATAAAGGCTTTTAAAAGTGCAATGTGTGTAGGTTTAGTTGTGGATTCAAAAGAGTATAATTACTAAGGGCATAAGATTATCACAATCTACGACGTTACCATTAAACATTGCCATTTCATCTCTAGAATCTCTGTATAAAACCAATACATTTTTAATGACTCACTATTTAACTTTATTCAGCTATTAAGAATGATATCTGCCTGAACTTTTAGTGAACATTTTGTTACGATTGCACAGAATTTAAGGTATTTATATATAAAATATAGAAACAAGAACTGGAATTGAATTGTTTATGTTTTGGAATCTGGACTCGTTAACTGAATCGTTAACTGTCGTTCCTTAATGTTTTGTTATGCGAATGATAAAAGGTGTGTAGAGAAGAGTCATTGAACTCCTGCAGGAATTATAGAGTGAGAAACACATGCAATTACATGTGTTTCAAACTTTTAAATTAAGTTCATATACTTCCAACTAATGAAAGTTAAACATAGAAAATGTAATTTTAAAGAGGAAGTTCTGAGGTTCCTGGTTGAAGTGATTGTCAAAGCTGACAAACCTGTCTTTGAACAACAATTCTGCGCTGAATATCAAGTTCATGTATGAGGGTAGATAAGCACCCACCTGAATCCCCGTTTACACCTTATGCTAACATGTGGTTGTTGTGTTCCTATCAAGGTGACCCAATCACTTTCTGATCAAGGTTTCTTGTTTCTACACATGGTATTATATATGTTTATTAGCCATCCACCTTGTTTACAGTGTGCCTTTATTTCTTGATCCCTCCCTATATGCAAATCATTTAAAATAAATTTGTCAAAATAATGATTATTTTATGTTAATACAAATAATGATGCCTTAGGTCAAAGATGCCACCTGTCAATGATTTTAGACAGGGGTATCATGATGATTTAAATGGTTTGATCATCCAGTAAGATATGAAGAGCTGATCACAAACAGTTATTTTAATCATCTACACCTGTCTAAAAATCTAAATGTGGACAAGATCAGGACACACAATGCATGTTAGCACCAGGTATAAACAGGGCTTGAATGATTTCATTGTAAATAATTTTCCAAGTGCAAAATTATTGAGATCAACAATTCATTTTTCACTTTTGACTCAATTACCCTTCCTTTTATTTTCCTCTCTCAAAGATGCCAAAATGAACTGACATGCAGTGTCTATAAGATGGGTAAGTCAGATACATCAAACTGTCAAATACTTTTATACTGTGTGTAGTTTTACAAAACATTGAATGAATATCTATCAGTGAAATTTGGATTCTGTTTCTGATCAATTCTATACATCAAGTAGAGATGGCCTAGATATGTTTAGCTCCAAGTTTCATCCATTTTAAATGATTGGCCAAAGTTTTATAATGACCTGGAATAAGAAAATAAAAAATGTAATGTGTCACAGTTCTTAAGCCTAGTCATGAAATGTAATCAGAGAGGAATGGCTATTATCCATCATCTGATGAATGTTTAAATGTAAATATATAAACCGGCTATGTTGTTCATTCATGAATTGAGATGGCTTTTGCGTCCCTCTCTTTGCAACCATGAAAAACACTTTAAAATTACAAATAGTTACACATTCAATAGATCATTATTAATTATTTTCTGACTATTATTTGTATTAATTTCATTTTAATTCACTACCTTAACTGACTAAAATGAAAATAGAATTCACCCCAACCCTGATGCAAATATTGATATAACATGAACATTAAGTCTTATATGGGTGAGTATTATTTTTTACAGAGTGGAACGAATTGCCATGTGGCGAATGGACAGAATCCCATGTGAGCTCCTGGTTAAAATCCATTGGAGTGAAAGAGAAGTACATTCTGAAACTGTACGAAGAGGAGGTTACAGGACCTGCACTAATTGAGTTACAGGAAAAGTATCTACGCGATACAATTGAAATGAAAGGCGGCCAAATCCAACTAATGCTGCACAAACGAGATGAACTTTTGAAGCCAGTACCACAAAAAACAAAAGCCGTCAGTAGCACACAGAGAGATACCAGCCATGTTGAATCTAGTGCTGTGTTCACACAAGAATCTAAAGACAAAGTTTCAAGATCCAGTGAAAAAAGTGAAAGTAGACCCGTTTCCATACCAAATGAATGTGAACCAAAATCGGGCGGGGCATCTTTGCCGCTTTGTGACTTTCGAAAATTTGATGACATTGAAAAAGAATTCAGATATGTAAAAAATACAGTACTTCCACCAGAGACCGGAATTGAAGACATTATTGTTCCATGCCATGAATACAAGTCACTGGAAAATGCCCACAAATTGGAACCACAAAAACTCAAGGTCAAAGTTGCAAGTGAGGTGCTCAGATTTGCATGTGCATGCATGAATATGCGGTCCAATGGCACAATACACTTTGGGGTTATGGATAAAGTTAAAGGAATCTACAAACATGGTGAAATCATAGGAATACCAGTTGAAAACCAAGATTTATTTGTGGATGCATTGGATTACATTGAAAAGAGCTTCAGAGGATCAACGCATCAGTGTGATGCCAGGAAATGCATAAGGAACCCAAAGTTCATTGAGGTAATTGACAAGGAGGCCAGTGAAACAACCTGGATCATTGAATATGATGTTGTCCCCAAGGCAAAAATGGTAAAAGACAAACTGTACAGTGTCACTATTCCAAAGTTCAGCGAAAAATCCAACAAAGTAATCTATGAGGAGAAAGCCACCTACCACAGAGTAGGGGCTAACACACCCCGCATATCAGAGGATGGCCTAATTCATTTCATTCAAGACCTGAGGGACAAAGATCAACAGAGAGAAGAGGCTGAACTCTCAGACAACCAAACAGCTTCTGACTGTAGAGAGGATCAGAAGAGAAAACTCTCCATCCTCCTCACATGTGGAAAAAAGTACATGGATGACTCACTGTTCTACATCATCGTGACAAACAAACTTAAACAAGAACATCTTGAGAACATCAACTTCTTGACTCACATGAATATATTTTGTGTGTTTGACTTTGACCCAGATTCTAAGACATCGGGTCTATGTGAGAAATATAAAGAGCACCATGCCACAAACCTTCATTTCCTGCATGACTATGCTAATGATAGTGGGGTGAAGACCACTGACTTCATAAACCGTTTGAAGCTCTTTGATAAACCAAGCTGGATTTTCTGCAATGGGCGAAGCGATTACCTTGGAGATGAGAAACCTTGTGATGAAAAAACCTGGATGAAAACCAAAAAAAAGCTACTGAAAAGGGCAGTGTCCGTCATCTGCAATGACATCCTTCCTAAAGGGTCATTTGTGGTGGTTTTCTTGCTCATGTCTCAGGTCGAACAGCCAATTGTTGATACATTCCATGAATTCTATGCAGAAATGAATGGTCATGAGGATTTGGCTATCATTTCAGAGTCCAAAGAGAACTACAAAAAGTGGTCAAGCCTTGCCCAGGTATCTTGTAGCATGGCTGCACTCAAAGAGATCAGTATTGTTGAAATGCCACTGAGTCATGTTGATGCCACTATTCAAACTATTCAGCCTACAGTTAGTCGACCCACAAGGCGCTTACCAGTCTTCAACAAAGGCTTGTGCTTCTTAAAGCCAGTTGAAGAGGATGAGATTAATTCTTTGGACATAGTCAGTGTTGACCAGTGTGATAACACAAAGGTGGAGATAATGGACCGAGACAAAATCAACACCATTGAAAAGTATTTCTATCAAGGTGGGAAGATAGACTGGATGAATTTGTGGCTTGCAGACAAAAATCTATGTGGGGAGGTCATCAAGCGAGACGCATACAAAGAAACAAATGAAATTCTGGAGAACATTGTACAGGGTAGTCGAGTCAAAAGACCCATCGAGACTGTGAATATATGTCACCATCCTGGCAGTGGTGGGAGTACAGTTGCACGACAGATCCTCTGGAGTTGGAGGACAAAATTGCGATGTGCAGTTGTTAAACAATCAAAAGAATTCACAACTGTGTGTGAACATGCAGTGCGTCTACGGGAATATGAAGAAAAGGACAAAAACAGCTGTCTACCGGTACTGTTGCTGTTGGAAGATTGCAATGGAGATTATCTGGATGACCTTAGGCGGGAAATAGGCAACGCTATTGCAACAAAAAAAATAAGTTCCTCTGTCCTATGTTTTATCCTGCTCATCTGCAAAATGTCTCATGATCCAGAGAGAATGTGCCGAGCATTGCCGTCTCAGACCGTCGCTGTGACACACAAACTGACAGATGGAGAGAAGACTCTCTTCTCAAGGAAACTGGAGAAACTAAAGCTGGACTTTAAACCCGACTTCATTCTCACATTTGTACTGATGAGTGAGGGCTTTAAACCAAGCTACATTGAGGGATTTGTGAAAAATCTGCTGGACAAAATTGATCATTCATCTCTTATCACTCGGCTTATGAGATTTGTAGCATTGTTGAACTGTTACATTCATGACTCCTACATATCTGTGTCACACTGTGAGGCTTCCCTTGGCATAGATATGCAAATGGATAAAATCCGTTACCATGCATTTCTGGACTGTCTCAGCGAACAAGCTAGACTTGTTTTCATACACCTTTCACCTTTCAAAGGAGAAAGTCCATTACACATCTCGTCCATACGGATAATTCATCCACTGGTGGCAAAGGAAATTCTGAAGCAACTCTCTACAACCTTGCCTCAAAGCATGATCGCAATGGATCTACTACAGGACAAAGTACTAATGAACCATAGGTTTGGCAAGGATGAATTTTGGAAGTTCATCCAAGTTCTCTTCATCAGACGTAACAAAAAAAGCAGAGGAGATCCTAAAGACAGTTCATTCTCTCCTCTGATTGAACATGTCAGCACTGAAACAGGGGGCATTCAAACAGCTGTTGATCTTTTGAAAGCAGCTTACACATCTTTAGGAAAAGATCCATTTGTTGCCCAGCAGCTTGCACGTCTGCTTTACACAAACACAAGATTTGAGGAAGCCCTACGTTGGGCTAAAGAGGCAAAAGAAATCCTGCCATATGATACATTTGTCCTTGACACATTAGGACAGGTGTACAAGCGGTGGTTTTATCACATGCATGACACCCTTGACAAGCAAGAATTAGTGCCTGAAAAGGTTACTGACATCATTGACACTGCTCTGAAAGGAATTTCTGCATTCCGTGCCTCAGAAAAAACACCCTTAAAAAAGACAGTCAGTCTGAACAGCTCCTACTATGGGGAGGTGGATGTTGGATGTAGACTGCTTCAACTCATATCATCAGTTGATGTTTTTTCAACCAAAGGTGGAAATTCTGAGTTGATGAAATATTTGCTGACTGACTACATACCACAGGCAGTTACAAATCCTTGGCGGAATTTCCACAGCCAGTTGAAAGGAATGCAAAAGAGTATTTACCATGCTCTTGAGTGCATTTCTGAAGACCTCAGTTACTTTCAGACAGACATTAGTGACGAGGAAGAGGAACTTGACACAAGAGAGCCTGAACAAGTACACAATCCAAGGAAATGGCTAACAAGGACGAGTGCTGTGTATGCTGGCTTTTTTTGTAATGTTTCTGATCTAGGCAACCCAATGCCTGACAACATTGATGCTGAAATAGCCACTAATCCTGAAATAGCCAACCCATTCCAAAGACAAATGAAAATTTACAAGCTAGGAGGAGGAAACGTCACGTCCATCCTGTCATTACTCTATGATCAGAAGACAGAGAGATCTGCTAAAAAGCTGGAGGCAATAATTGGCATGTATCCAGAAAACCTCAAAAGGAATGACCTTGACCAGACAGAACTTGTCAATTTCATATTTTGTCAGATAGCTCTTGCTTGTGCTTTACCTGGCTCATCAAAGTTACTTTTACCTCAACAACTCCAAGATCTCAGCATGAGATTTAACACAGAGGGAAAAAACATGTCAACAGCTAGTGCTCTCTTTCTTCTCTTACTTCTGCTCTGGCCAGAGGAGCCAAGCAGAGAGAACACTAATCCAGCTCATAGCCAAGTCCTAATGTCAGCAATTGATGCCCTTCAGAGACTTTATGAGCTCAAAATTCAACATGTTCCTCCAAGGAAGAGTAGAATAGCGACCCACTTCTTTCTTGGAAAGGCAAGGGGTCTATACAAGATTGTCCACAAGGGTCTGATTGAAAAGCACATAAAAGGAAATCTCAGTGAAAGAAGAATGAAGTGGCTCGGAGGTGAGGTGTGGACAACCCCCGAGGTTGTACGATTGCTGAAACGTGTTGAAGGATGGACAGAAAATGGACACCTGTTTGTTCAGGGTACAACCAAAGGGAGCAAGATCAGGGTCATTCCACGGTATTCAGCCTCTCTACCAAATGCAAACGAAAATGTCACTTTCTACCTAGGCTTTTCTTTTGACGGGGTGCTTGCTTTTGACATTCAAGTTTTGGACTAATCTAACAGGTCTAAGGATTAATGCTACAAACCACAAGCATTAATGCAAAATAAGCTCCCAATGTGATCGCCTACTACATTATCTAAGAGCTGTTACGAGATATTGCCAGTCAACAGATGACACTGCTGTTTAATCTGAGTTTGGTATTCTATTGTAGCAGTGAGCCAAGTGAGGAACTGTTTCCTACGCACTGCATGGAGTTGTATGCATGCAATCCTGATGATGCTGAAGTAAAGACACTTATATGAACCATACCTTGCTCTTGTATTGTATAATAAGTACATAAAACATGATGTCAAAAGTCAGAACCAAAAAGATATGTCCTCAACGGAGAAAAGCATTCTATGAAGGGCCTTGCCCACAAACTAGCCAACAAGAAGAAACAAATGGCTTACCTGGCAATTCCTGTATCAGAGCCCAAGGACATGAAGAGCGATATATGATAACTGGACATTCTTATCGAGCACAATGGTAAAACTACCTGTCTGGAAAAAAAGGAAGAAAGGGTCTGCATAACAACTCTGCTAACAGTGATGGGAAAGGAATGCCACCTGTTACAGCGGCATCTGAATATGCCTGAAGCAGAGAACGGACTTGTAAAAAATGATTGAGGCGCTACAAAAACAATTTGAACCATCCAGAAACATAATCTACGAGAGGTACGTGTACAATGCTTGTCAACAAAGTCAATGTGAAACAGTAAAGCAGTACATTGCAAATCGTAGGGAGCTAGCAGACACGTGGTTGTTGGCGCATTACGAAGGGATCTAATCCATGACAGGCTTGTCATTGTCACTAAGAATCTTGGTGTACAAGCATGCATACTCAGAGAACCAAAGCTCACACTGAACAAAGCCATTGACATGTCGTTCAAGTGAACAAGCACCAATGCAAATCAAGAAAATGGGAGGAGGTAAACCAAAGACTGTAAAATAAATTATACTGTACCTCCCAGGAGCGATGTTCAGAATCAAAAGGCCAAACTTATAAAATAGACAGACAAAAGACTCACCCAGTCATTACTGTAGTTCAGTACATGCCAAAGCCAAATGCCCAGCATTCTGTGTCACCTGTAAAGCATGCTGCAAACAAAACCATTTGCCAGAGTTTGTAAACAAGCAAACCTCAACTCAATCTAGTAGAGGAATACAATGGGTCAGATGACCAAACAACAGAAGTGAATGCAGCAGCCTTGCCTATGCAGCAGCTACCAAGACGGATACATATTCCACTGGAAGAAAATATTACAAAGGCCAAACATTTAATGACAAAATCATCACAAAAGAGCTAACAATGTGGATCAGCAACATGGTCGTCATTGAAAAGCCAGACAAACTTCAACCTTACTGAGATTGCACTACCAGATGCCCACCATAGAAGAGATTATACCAGAGATATCCAAAGTATTCTCAGTACTCAACACCAAAGATATCCATTGGCAAGTCAAACTTGATGAAGCGGGCAGCTATCTAACAACTTTTTGGACACCGATAAGCAGGTATAGATGGCTGTGAATGCATTTTGGAATCAAGCCAGCAGCTGGAGAATACCAGCGCAGGCAGCGTGAAGCACTACAGGGACTAAAAGGATTGAGTGTCATCGTAGAGGATATTCTACCCTATGGATGTGGCGGCACAAATGAGAAGAAGTGAGAACAAGCGACTGCAGATCCCAACAGAAACCACACAGCTCTCCTGCAGAGAGCCAGAGATATCCATCTGAAGTTGAACACAAACTCAGGATAAAGCTACCTAGTGTGCTGTAGCATGGGTCATCTTCTCACCACAGAGGGCCTCCTATAACTCCAGCACCTACAAAGAAGTACCTGGATGTGGGTTTGTTCTTCAGCTTTTGTTTGTGAACTATCTTCAAAATTCATGCCCCACCTATCTGATGTGTGGGAGTCGCTTAGACCACTGATTGACAAGGACATTGAATGGACATGGCTACCACAGCATGGCGCAGCAGTTGGGACTATTAAACAGTTAAAGTCACACTGCAGTGTGATGCCAGTGAGACAGGCCTTGAGAAAGGAAAACCTGAATGCATTTGCCTCGAGAACATTGATATGCACAGATTGAGAAAGACTGTCTCGCCAATGTTTTTGCATGTGACAAGTTTGATCAGTATCTGCTTGGCAGATAGTTCGTCACAAAGTGACTACACAAGCCGCTCATGACAGTCTTCAAGAAATTCCTACTCACAGCACCCAAGCGACTGCAGAAAATGTTGCTTAGGTTACAAAGATACCAGCTCCATGTGCAACACAAACAAGGCAAAGAACTACAAACTGACTTCCTGTCCAGAACTGCTCAATCAACCCCAGAGCACAGTCAAACACAAACACCAGCCAGTCTACGCTTTGGCCCTGGCCACAACTGACCTGGAACAGGTGGATCACACAGTGATGTGAACATCTTAACTAAGACACGAGTCATGCTCAAATCAACAAAGGCTGGTCCGGAAGTTCAGAACCAAATAGGCTGTGAGTCACACTGAGAGATTTCTGGACACACAAAGAGGAGCGTATGTTTCTTTTGCTTCGGGAACAACAGTTGTTGACCTGGTATGTAAACAAATCATCTGTGTCAAGAAACCATCAGTCTCATGACACCAGAATGGCAGGTGTCAATGGGAGTTTCCTGATATCAGTGTACACCTATATCACGAAACGCCATGAATTGCGGTCTGCAATTACACCATATTCTGTTTTCTGGCCATGGATTACGGAGGATGTAAAGCTCTTCATCAGCAAATGTGTCACCTGCAACTCCATTCAGAAGAGACAGCAAATGTGTCATCTGCAACTCCATTCAGAAGAGACAGCAAATGTGTCACCTGCAACTCCATTCAGAAGAGACAGCAAATGTGTCACCTGCAACTCCATTCAGAAGAGACAGCAAATGTGTCACCTGCAACTCCATTCAGAAGAGACAGCAAATGTGTCACCTGCAACTCCATTCAGAAGAGACAGCAAATGTGTCACCTGCAACTCCATTCAGAAGAGACAGCAAATGTGTCACCTGCAACTCCATTCAGAAGAGACAGCAAATGTGTCACCTGCAACTCCATTCAGAAGAGACAGCAAATGTGTCACCTGCAACTCCATTCAGAAGTGACAGCAAATGTGTCACCTGCAACTCCATTCAGAAGTGACAGCAAATGTGTCACCTGCAACTCCATTCAGAAGTGACAGCAAATGTGTCACCTGCAACTCCATTCAGAAGTGACAGCAAATGTGTCACCTGCAACTCCATTCAGAAGAGACAGCAAATGTATCACCTGCAACTCCATTCAGAAGAGACAGCAAATGTGTCACCTGCAACTCCATTCAGAAGTGACAGCAAATGGAGACATTCATCCCCAACAAATCCCTCCCCTCCCATGGTACAAGGTCTGAA